>NC_063176.1:47610785-47910785 GCF_023159225.1 Perognathus longimembris pacificus | reverse complement strand
CCATCATACATAAATATTAGATAACAGTTTATATTTTTACCAGTGATAGATGTATAACTTGTTTACCAAATTTGCAAAAACATCCAAATGCTGCAGGATTACTTATTAGCAACACTGCATATTTTATGTACTTTGATGCTATAGTATTTTTGGTTGTTTTTTTTTTAGTAATAATTACTTATTTATTGTTAAAGTGATGTACAGAGGGGTTACAGTTTCATACATTGGACCATGGGTACATTTCTTGTACTATTTGTTACCTCCTCCCTCAATCCCCCCTCCCCGCTCCCCTTCCCTCTCTCAAATGGTTTTGCAAGTATTGCTTTTGGAGTCATTTGCCTTTTTATCTTTTGTCTCTTTATTTTGATATTCCCTTTCATTTCCCTAGTTCTAATACCAGTGTATACAGTATCCAGGGTACTCAGATGAGATACAGTGATAGTGCGGGCACAACCACAGGAAGGGGATACAAGAGGATCATCAACAAAAGAAGGTACAGTTTCACATGGCATGTTGAAAGTAATTACAACAGTGATATAACACTTGTTTCCATAATAGGGAGTTCATTTCATTTAGCATCAACTTATGTGGTCATAAGGGCATGATGCTATAATTCTTTATACCAAGCAAGTAATTGTTGACATTCCATACATTTAGCTAAAATACTATTCTTTACAATACCACATTCACAATAAATTGCAAACAGTATTTTCTATAATTGATGGTCAGTTAGGCATGACATGTATCCACAGAAAACCTGTACATGTTCGTGCTTAGGAAATATTTCTGATCAAGAAAATATACAATAAGATTACAGAACTAAAATTAGCACAAATATTCTCATTTTAGTAACAGAACATTATATTTGAACAAAAAGTCTAAAAACTTGGATGTTAAAATACTATATATATAAATGAGATTTTGAGTGCATATTATATTTAATAGGAAATCTGATATATTGTTAATTTAAATAATTATAAAGCAGAAATAAAGGCAAAAATGTAACCCAACAGCACTCCAAGAGAACTGGTTCTAGGAATTGGATTCACCTCGCACCCAAGTTTTTGCTTAGTCCACATTATTTAAGGAATATGTTCCCTGTACCTAGGACCTGCAGCAGAGAGCAAAACCTTGACTTGCCTCAAGGACAAGTGAAGCCTAACAACACATCCATAAAGCAATTCATTATCAGATGATGATAGCTTCAAGCAAAATGCATTAAAGCCATGAAAGAAAAGAGAGAGTGGGAAAAAGAGAATACTGCTTACATGGGAGTGGATGAAGAGATGATGCTGGAATCTGTTGAGGTGACGTCAGGACAGAGCCACGGAAATAACTAAGGAAAGACCTTCTACAACAGAGGGATGAACACGTGCAAAAGCATGGACACAAGAGGCTTTAAAACCAGATATCTTGGGGCTGGGGATATGGCCTAGTGGCAAGAGAGCTTGCCTCGTATACATGAGGCCCTGGGTTCAATTCCCCAGCACCACATATACAGAAAATGGCCAGAAGTGGCACTGTGGCTCAAGTGGCAGAGTGCTAGCCTTGAGCAAAAGGAAGCCAGGGACAGTGCTCAGGCCCTGAGTTCAAGGCCCAGGACTGGCCAAAAAAAAACATATCTTGACATGATGGCCTGGTATAGACAAACACTAGTGTGTACAACTGTGTAAGTGTTAAGGAATGAATATGAGCATGTAATGTTTACTGTTCACATTTCCTTTAGGACACAATGATTTCTTTAGGATGCTAGTGATTCCTTGGTATCATATATATATATATATATATATATATACATATATATATTATTTTTTAAGAGAGACACTGAGAAATTACAGGAAGTCAAGAAGAGAGTGTTCAGAATAATAAAGGGTCTGGCAATAGTGCCACTGTGAGGGCAGCAGGAAATCCAGGCCCTCGTTTAGGGAAAAAAGGACAGCTGACAGAGACAGGAGGAGACAATCACTCAGTCCGCACAAATTTACTCTGTCAGGCTTTACAGAGCAAAGCCAAGATGAAAATCACACAGCTCAATGAAGCCAGCTCTGAGAAAAATAATAATAATATTTCCTTAAATAACTATGTTAGTGATGAGTCCTTGTCCCCGTGTTGCCAGAGGTTTGACCATATCTTGTCCAGGCTTCTTCTAAGTGATCCTGATTTTCATTATGCCTTGCAGATACTATTCATTGAACTTAGTCTGAGATAATAAAAGCCTGGCCGAATCATCGTAATGAGCAACATTATGGTAGATGGAACTTAACAGTTGTGGGATTTGGGGATAGTAGTACAGCTGAAGTACCCAGAGTCACTTGGGCAAAATCACATATATTTATAGAACTCTAGATTCGAGCAGGAGTAGGCCTGTGCGTACAGCCACGCAAGACTGGGGACCGCGAGGAAGGTGGCAACTGCCTTCTCAGCACGTGTGGAAACAGAGGTAGCTGGCTTCTAATTCAGTAGCAGATTGAGTTATTTAACAAATGCTTAAGTGAGCAAATGATGGTTCTATTTTGATAGGTGTTAATCAAAGCTATTGTCACCGAAGTAGAGTCTTTTGCTACAATCTGTTCTTTGATAAATGCACAAAACACACCATGGAGACTTCTAGTATACAATTGCCTGGAAGAGGAAGTGGGAAGAAAGGACACTAGGCTGGTTCAAAAATACTTTTTAATGATCCCATCTACATACTTTAAAATCAACTCTGGCCGTACTGTTATTCTCAAAATAATATGGAGATGGGTGCTAATGGCTCATACCTATAATCCTAGCTCCTCCGGATACTGACATGTGAGGATCAAAGCTGAGTGGGAAAGAAAGACCTTGAGGCTCTTCTCTCCAATTATCCACCAACAAATGTCGGAAATGGTGCTGTGCCAGCCTTGGGAGAAAAAGCTAAGAGACAGCACCCAGGCTCTAAGTTCAAGCACACATGCTTGTGAGCACACACACACACACACACACACACACACACACACAAAGTAATATGGAAAGCTTATACCTTGAGGAACACAAATCTTCACTTGTCCTTTGCTGCCCATGCCCTAACTCTCATATCCACTAATGGTAGAAACCTAAAACAGATATTTCATCTATTTAAGCCTCATTTTTACAACCTAGGAAATGAGCATAATATTAAAAGCACCAACTTAATGTAGCTTCATGAAGCTGAGCTTTAGTGATAACAAAACTGCTCAAATGCAGGCCATTACTATTTAATCATTTTTTGTTTGTTTTATCTTATTATTTTTGCCCATCCTAGGGCTTGAACTCTGGGCCTGGGTGCTGTCCCTGAGTTCCTTTTGCTCAAGGCTGGAGATCTACCACTTGAGCCGCAGTGCGATCTCCAGCTTTTTCTTGGATTAATTGGAGATAAGAGCCTCACAGACTTTTTTTGCCTGCTCTGGCTTGAAACCATGATCCTTAGATCTCAGTCTTCCGAGTAGCTGGGATTATAGGCGTGAGCCACTGGTACCCAACTCCTTTCATTTTTTAAGAAGCTTCTTTTCTGCTATAATTTGGCTCTTGAATGTCTCCCAAAGGCCCATGCGTTGGAGACTAGTCTCCAGCCCATGGTACACTTTGGAGGTGGTGAGATCTTTGAGAAGTAGAACTAAGTTGAAGAAAAAAGAGTCTCTGAGACAAGGTCCTGCACAAGTCCACTTAAGCCTGTCAACTGCTCCCTTGCTTCTTCACCGCCAAAAGATGAAAAGCTTCTCCACGTGACAATCATCCCAATGCACATGTTGCCACAGACTCAAATCAACGGGGCCAAGTTGCTACAGGGTATCTTTGGGATCTTTTTTTCTTCCCAGGTATTTTGTCACAGTGCTAGAAAAGCTTCCTAAGACACCTAACTGATGGTTACGATTTAAATTCTTTGACTTGACTTCAGCACTCCCCTAGAGTCTGAATTGGATTCATTTTTCTATTTTGCTGTCATCTCCTTCCTTGTCACCCCACAAGTTCTGACAGCACCAATTTCTCATCTCCCTGTTGCTGGCTTGCGTTTCCTTCTCCTGAGAAATCCTGCCTCGTGGAATGTCTTCATCTCTTTTCATCTAATGAGTATCTGTTCATCCATCCAGTACCGACTGGAATGGCGTGCCATCCTGGGGCTTCCATTTTCTGCTAATTATTTATTTACATGTTGGTTACCTCCTTGCACAGTAAACTACTTAGGCACCGGCAGAGCTTGTTTCCCTCCATCTCCTCAGTATTTAGCTTGTTTCTTGGAATGTCGCTTTGCGACATAGATCTGAAACATATTACGAAAGAATGAGTTGCAAAGCCACATTGCAGGTATTTCTGTCCTTTTAGTGTTTGGGCATGACTGATTGTTTTAAAGGAGGGAGATGCTGAGAATGGTAGGACAATTTTTAGCTAACTGAATAATAGTTGGGTACAGCTAAGATTTAGTCTTTTAAGTTCATCCTAGTTAGGAAATACTTACAAGCCTATTGAGTTTTGAAGGAGATGAAGGTATGCAGATAGATAGATAGATAGATAGATAGATAGATAGATAGATAGATAGATAGATAGATAGATAAGAGAGCAAGAGAGGGGGGAATATAATTTTCCTCCATCATGGAAACTTTATAGTAGACAGTACTTAGGTGTGTATTGTTATGTAATTCTGAACACCATGAGAGGTGAGTCAGCTTTATTCATCTATCATAACTATATAGAACCTAGGCAGAGGCCCGTGGCTCATGCCTGTAATCCTAGCTACTCCAGAGGCTAAGATCTGAGCGTTACTGTTTGAAGTGAGCCAGGAAATAAAGTCCATGAGACGCTTAGCTCCTTTTCCACCAAACAGGTGGAAGTGGAGCTGTAGTTCAAATGGTAGAATGCTAGGCTTCAGCACAGAAGCTCAGGGATTACACCAAGGTCCTTAGTTCAAACCCAAGACTCGCACTAACTGAAAAAAGATGCAGCTCCTTTGCTAGACATTTGCTTTAGCTTCCATCAAAAGATGAACAATCTATATCTGAAATAGGGACTAGGAAAAGACTTTCAGGAGGTGAGATAGTCACAGAAGCTGCAGGCTACTTTCCCACCTAGGGCTACAAACAGGAGTTAGAGACTTGGCACTGGTGGCAGCCTGAGTAAGCTTATTTTCTTGGCACTGAAACTGAAGATGCTAGCGGGACAATCTAGGACCAGTCATTCGAACATCACTGAGCCCCTTCTGCTAACCACGACCTCTATTCCTAAGCAGGTCTGGAGGTTTGTCCCATCACTAGCCACTAACATGTTCAGGGCAGGGATTTTATTGCTTCTGTGCCAGTACAAACTAACAAGATTTTGGAAAATATGCTAGTGGACACAACAATGGCTGGTTTACTTATAATTGTGGTGGTAGAGTCTGGCACTGTGCTGAGAAAAAAAAAAAGACATGGTATATAGGTTCCATTTGTAATTCTTGGAAACAAAAAAAATGCAAAACAAAAAAAAGTCCAAACTAAAATCATAGCCAAAATAATTGAATAGATGAAATAATTTTGATTTAATTTGATCTATAATGAACAAACTCAGTATTTTAGTAGCAGTGAGTTTAGCAAGAGTAAAACTTTTGTATCATGTACTTTTATTATGAAAGAGTGATAAGGAATTGATATATTTTATAATTTCATGTGTCAATAATCCCATGTGTTATGAAATAAATGATCTTATTCATATTTAACCAAGAAGATAAGTGAGCATAAATGAAAGAAAAGTTGAAAACTTATTCAAGGTAATATATATAAGCATACATACATACATACATACATACATATAAAAACATACATGTACATACAAACATAGAGATATATACATCCATGTACAGAAGAATATTCAGCTATACATGTCAATCACAAGTTTGTCATTTAGAAAAAGTCACATATTGAAGACTCTACATTCTAAAGCTTTTTCTTCCCTTAAGTACAGGTCCCTTGGGTCTTAATTTAGCTCCCAAGGACTCTTAACCTGTATATTTAATAACTTGTTTTTATAATCTTACCTACATATATAAAACTAGCTAAAATTTCATGCAGGCAAAAAAAAGGCTAATAGGCAATCAGCAGAGATGGAAAAAATGCTTGCTATCTTCCTGTCCATTACAATAATTATAATGGTAAAAATAATGGCTGATTATTGGAGAAAGGTAAACACATCAGAACATTCTGCCAAAGGGCAGAAATAAGTTTTATACATTCAACAAATTGACCTATTACTCTTTTTAAGTTTAGATATTACAAGACATTCCTTAGTTGCCTAGAAAATAGACTAATGAAAATTGTTATTTATGATGTGACTAAGTCACACAAAGAATGCAATACTACTGTAGAAGACATTTGTAGTATTTTCTCCAGTGATAACATGTAACTATGCAAGCATAACACAGTGTTGATAAAGGACCTTTTCTGGGTTGGAAACTTGGCACTAGGATTATAGGCTGTTTTCAAGACAGATTTTATTTCCATCTATCACAAGGAAATATAAGGTTTAATTCTACAGAGAGCCGGAACATCAGCCAATTCCATATACTTTCTCATCTTGTGTCTGAGGAGAAAGGAAAAAATTTTCTGGTCTTTCTAAAAGCAAAAAGTTGCAAATGAGTTTGGGTGTGGATCACTGCTATTTGGTAGACAGTAGGGTTCACATGGACAAGAATCACCTCAGTGGGAGTGAGGTCAAGATGAGAGTTGGAAGCTCAGGCCACAGGAAAGGCAGTTCCTGGACAGGAGAAGGTCTTTGACCAAAGCCATGCCAGAAACAGACCATGTGACTTCCTGCTTCAGTGAGTGCATCCATTTTTGCCTCTACCCTGGATTCCTTTGTTCACCTTGTCACCCTGAGTCATATGAATCATCTGATGAAAACAATGGCGAAATCAAAAGACTCCCCATGATAGAAGTAAAATCAAAACTATAAACTCACAAAAAGAGCAGAACTCAGCACAAGTTACATCATTACATGATGATTTCAGAAAGAAAAATTTGTGGGTCTAGCAACTACAAGGCTCTAAGTCCAGTCACCAATATGGCGGAGAGGGAGAAAGGAAGGGAGGGAAGGAGGAGGAAGGAAGGAAAGAAGGAAGGAAGGAATGAGTGAAGGAAGGAAGGAAGGAAGGAAGGAAGGAAGGAAGAAAGGAAGGAAGGAAGGAAATAGAAAAGGAGAATTCATGGGCCTATTGTTCATTTATTCTCTATCCACTGAACTGCCTCAGTTTCCCAGCTTGGGGAACAGCTGTCTAAAAGCACAGCTCAAAAATGAAGAATAAGAGCAACTTTCCCCTTTCTATGTAGCAATTGATACCTACAGAGCCACCCCATTTGTTCTCTTCTGTCTTCTGCTTCAGACTCTTGCCGTGTGTAATATAGCACATCAGCAACTTTCTGACCACTTCTGTACCCAACTTTCCCTGTTTATACGATAACCCACTTGGGTCCTAAAAAAATGAGGCTTTAGTCCTTCTGTTCTTCTTCCTGTCTCCCCTTTAGCCACCAAGATGAGTGAAAGATAAAATAGCATACAGAAGGATGCACAGCATGACTAGGAAAATGACTCATCCAGCCAAATAACCTGTGCCTGGGAAATCACTGGGCCTTGCCAAATGTGTACAGACATCCATTCCTAAAATACCACCTTTGAAACTATGGGCTTTTCTGGCTCTGATGTCTAAATTTTTTCCATTTTGTCTTTCCAAGGTTCCTTTAAAGTTTCAGTTCAAAAAGTAAACAGATTTTATAGGCTTAGGACCTTCTTCCTCTTAACCCATTTATATTACACAGATGAACACATTCATTTCTGTGACAGAGCAATGTGTAGATTTCCCAAATATGTCTGGAGTATATCTATCAAGTTTTTATTCACTCATTCATTTAACAAATACTAAGTAAGACCTTAAATGTTAAGGACAGTGTATCACCAGAGCTATAATAAAAGATAAATTACACACAATCATTGACCTCACAGCAGTTAGATATCAGAAAAGACAATAAGAAAGGATTTAAAAGGCAATTAGTGGTGTCATCATTCAATAAGAATAGAAGAGACCTACTGAGTAATAGTTTGATCATATATAAGATTATACGCAGACATGCACACATATACACACGGACACACACACACATGCACCTACACACTCTCAGTCTATACATGGAGATTGAACTCAGAACTTCATGTTTGCTAGGCAGGTACTCTACCACAGAGATAAATTGATTTCACTGCTGGTGAGTGTGTGTGTGTGTGAGTGTGTGTGTACGCTCACACGTGTACATGCACCTAGGGCTTGAACTCAGGGCCCAGATGCTGTCTCTAAGCTTGTTTAAAATTAATAATTACTCATTTATTGTCAAAGTGATGTACAGAGGGGTTACAGTTACATACGTTAGGCCATGGGTACATTTCTTGTACTGTTTGTTACCTCCTTCTTCATTCCCCCTCCCCGCTCCCCTTTCCCTCTCCCCCCATGAGTTGTTCAGTTGGTTTACACCAAATGGTTTTGCAAGTATTGCTTTTGAAGTCATTCATCTTTTTATCCTTTGTCTCTAAATTTTGATATTCCCTTTCACTTCCCTAGTTCTAATACCAGTATATACAGTTTCAAGTGTTCTCAGATGAGATACAGTGATAGTGCAGGTACAACCACAGGAAGGGGGTACAAGAGGATCATCAACAAAAGAAGCTACAGTTTCACATGGCATGTTGAAAGTAATTACAGCAGTGATATAACACTCTCTTCCATAACATGGAGTTCATTTCACTTAGCATCATCTTAGGCATTCACAAGGGCATAGCTATTAAGGTCTTGTGATCCTCTGCTGTGACTAGCCTAAACCTGTGCTAATTATTCCCTATTAGGGAGACCATAGAGTCCATGTTTCTTTGGGTCTGGTTCACTTCACTTAGTATAATTTTTTTCCATGTTCTTCCATTTCTTTATGAATGCAGCAATGCCATTCTTTCTGATAGAGGCATAAAATTCCATTGTGTATATGTACCACATTTTTCTGATCCATTCATCTACTGAGGGTCATCTGGGTTGGTTCCATATATTAGCTATGACAAATTGTGCTGCAGTGAACATTGGTGTGCTGGTGGCTTTAGTGTGTTCTTGTTTGTGGTCTTGTGGGTAGATGCCCAAAAGTGGGGTTGCTGGGTCATAGGGGAACTCTATGTTTAGCCTTCTGAGCATGTCTCTAAGCTTTTATGCTGAAAGTTACCACCATATCATGTGAGCCACAGTTCCACTTCTAGCTTTTTGGTGTGTGTATGGAGACAAGAGTCTCACAGACTTCCCTGCCCAAGTATCTTTGACCCATAATCCTCAAATCTCTACTTCCTGACTAACTAGGATTAGAGACATGAGCCACCAGTGACAGCAACAGTAGATATTTTGAAATAGGGTCTCAGTTCCTGCCCAGGACCAGCTTGGACTCCAGTCCACCTATTTTAGATTTCCCATTGTGGCTAGCATGCCAAGTGAAATCACTATATCTAATTATCAAGACGAGATCTCACAAACTTTACCCCCAGGCTAGCCTTGAACCTCAATCTTCCAAATTTTAGACTCTTAAATAGATAAGCTTACAGGTATAAGTCAGCAGCCCTTATTAACAGGGGTATATTTTAAAAAGAAATCCACTTTATCAACCATACGAACAACAGAAAACATTTGTTATTGTAAAGGTTTATTAGCCTTTACCAACAGCGGTTTCAGAGATAGTACAGATCAAGCTACTATAATGAGGGACAAGGTAACAAGCTTGATAAGAAATGTGCCCACTGCCTTATGTATGCAACTACAACCCCTTTGTACATCACTCTGACAATAAAAAAATAACATAACACCCCCCCAAAAAAAAACCAACAGCATATCATAAGACATGAAAACTACCTAGTGAAACACATACTCTGTAATATGATGTTATGCCATAGCAAACAGAATATCAGTTACTGCTCCTGTACCCTTTCTCAAAAGAAAGATGGAGGCATGAAATGTACATTCTAGGACATCCAAATTCAAGATAAGCTTAAAAAAAATGCCAGAGTGAAACTGGAGAGTCATTTCTAGATGTTGGTCCTGTACAAAGTATAGAAGTGACCAGTCTACATTGAAGGAGTTCCAAAAAACTCAGAAAAGACTTCAGTATTATGAAACAAATAGATGACTTGATATAGCTGAATATCTTAGAGGAAATTTTGACAACCTTGAAAATCTGAGGTTCATTACTCATATAACAAGCAATACAAGTGCTGACTCTAGAAGATTTCTATAGAAAAAGAAAAGTAATATAATGTATAAATACCTCTGATGAAACCAGAGGTAATATTTACATATCACTTTCATATGCAGGTAAAATTTTAAATGAGTATACTAGCTCAATTCTTTTATAAATTTATAAGACTGATGCTATGATTTTTTTTATATTTTACACGTAAGAAAATTGAAACCTAAAATGCAGTGGTTTGGTGTGGATGCCAGTGGCTCATGCCTAGCTACTCATGTGGCTGAGATCTGAAGACCATGATTTAAAGCCATCTTAGGCAGGAAAGTCTGTGAGACTCTTATCTTCAATTAACCAGTAAAAGCCAGAAGTGGAGCTGTTGCTCAAGTGGTAAAGTGCTAGACTTGAGAAAAAATGTTCAGCGACAATACCCATGCTCTGAGTTCAATCCCTAGGACCAGCACACAAACAAGGTTTCACAGCCACTATAGGTAGCTTTTAGACCTACACAATTGGGATCTCTCCAGGGACAGTGTCCTAGTCACAGGGGTATAATTACTGAATAGTGATATAACTACAGTCCTGGGTTAGTTCATTAAGAAAATGGAGAGAAGATGAATATGAATATGTTAAAAACAAAATAAGGAGAAAAAAGTGGATGCAACCTCTTCTTTTAAAGGATCTTTTAGTAGATACCTTAAATACTTCATCTCTTAATTGATGATACCTTCAATATATTAAAAAATATACAATTCTACCTGTTATTTGGAGTCTTGGATGACAGTACCATAAATATTCAGCTGAAACAAATAATTGCTGTTATAAATGATGAGATGAAGTTTAATCAATGTGTAATCAATGTGTAATGATTGTTGCTTTAAATCAGTCTTACAGAGCTGATTGTCTCAACAAAGTCCAGCCATATGTGACATTGATAAAAAAAAAAAGAAATGAAAAGTAAAAAGTAGATGGTAATACTGCTTCCTAGTGGTAGAAAGATCTGGTTTTTGTTTTGTTTAGGCTGCTTTCCCCCAACATTACTGATTGATTGTTTGATTGATTCTTATTATCTTCAAGTAGTTGTGCCAAGACGTTTCAATTTAACATGTCAGTTTGTAAGTACAATGCGTCTTGATCAACCTCATCCCTTTCATTTTTCTCCATCTCTTCCAACTCCATCCAGGCTACATTCTCTCTCTCTCTCTCTCTCTCTCTCTCTCTCTCACACACACACACACACACACACACACACACACATAGAATATGATAACTGTATTTGCTCACCTTTCCTTCTCTCCATTTGTTTTATAAGTTAGTTGTTCAAAGGAGTTATATCATTATAGTTCTCTCCTATATCATATGTGTGGGTCACATATATTCACATAACCCTGTATGTATTTTCATATATGTTTATAATTTTTAACTAATTTGGTGGGAAGTTATTATTCTGGAGATTCATGAGTGTCTTAGAAAATGACATTGGCAGCTGGTACGCTGTGGTGGTGACAAAGTATGAGAGACATTGGCATTCTGCCAACTGACTACCTGTGTGACCTTGATTGTAATATTTCCTTATCTTTTGATGAACTAAAAACCTTTGAATTCTTTTCATACCAGGTATAAATACAGCCAGCACAAAAGGAAGGGAGGGTGCACTAATGAGGCCAAGAGCCAGGACAGGAAAATCCTGCAGCAATTTCTCCCCAAATCTATCTAACCTTGGCCTCCACCTACCTCTTTTCCAACCTTTCCAAGCCTTCTCCCAAGTAGTGCAATATTCAAGAAAGCTTCGCAACTCCGTTGAAATAGCTTCGCCACTACACTGAGTACTCTCACAAGAGATATTATTTCACATAATAATCATCTATGGAAGGTCTCGTTCTGATTTTAGAGAGAGAAAATTTGGGTTCAGACAAAAGCATTAAACATATTGGCATAAACAATGAGTTATTATACTCAAAAGTCAGAAGATGAATTTCTCTAAAATAAAAAAGTCAGATCCAGGTCTGGAAATGTGGCTTAGTGATACAGTACTTGCCTAGCATTCATGAAGCCTTGGGTTCAATTCCTCAGCACCACATAAACAGAAAAAGTCGGAAGTGGGGCTGTGGCTCAAGCTGTAGAGTGCTAGCCTTGAGCAAAAAGAAGCCAGGGACAGTGCTCAGGTCCTGAGTACTCAAGCCCCAGGACTGGCCAAAAAAAAAAAAAAAAAAAAAAAGTCAGATCCAATTGGCATTCAAATCACACTCCAAGGTGAGAAAGCAGGTTCTGCTCAAGGAGGACATCTCAGCAATCAAGGTCACTTGGCCTCATGCCACCCATCATGTGGCCTTCAAGGTGATTCCAGTCACTGATGTTTACAAGCAGTGAGAGGAAAAATAGAAAGCAGGTCTAGCCCAAGTATCTTTTCAGGGCATGATACGGAAGTAGCAGAAATCATTCCACTTAGCAGTGCTAATCAGAATTGTGTTCAATTCAAAATTCCTGAGTTAAAATATTCTCTCTGGGCATAGACCATGAATTTTTGGAGATAGTCTTCAAAGAAGTTTAAATAAGGTCAGTAGGGACTACTATTCTGCCCAGAGGAAATTCCAGCATAGATATAGAGTGAGCAGACTCTGGGCAGACACAGGGAGAAAAGGAACGTCACTGTGAAGTCAAAGGGAGAGACCTCAGAAGAAATGGCTGACATATCCATTGTGGATTCATAGCTTCTATGATTCTGAGAAAAATTCTCTTTAAGACACTCAGTGTGTGATACTTTGCTCTGGCCTCCCAGAGAAACAAATTCAGTGAGAACTTGGTCACAAAGTTGTTCATAGGTAAGTAGGCAACCAAGTGCCATGAAGAAGGAAGAAAGAGAGTTGGTGTGAACAGAAGTATGAAAAAAAAAAAAACAGTTTAAATCACTCTACTGGCATAAAACAGTTTAGGTCAAGTTACTTTAACTAGAAACACAAGGCTTCTAGCTTAATTTCCATCATTGCTTTCTTCGTGACCAATATAGCACTAAAACATTGACACTAGTCGATGGTCTCTGTGTAACTGCAAAGTAGAAATAATTTTGAAAAATTGTAAAGTGCTCAAGCAACAAAATAGGACACTTAGGAATCTTAAAATCATCATATGAAAATAGGCTTTCTTTGCCTCTGGGAATGATACAATTGCTGTAGGGTGAGAGATATTCTCAGACCAACAGATTCTTCAACTGTTACAGAAAGATCCTAAAAATATAAATCTGTGGAAGGGTAAATTCTCTTCTAGGTTTCAGCAAATTTCCTCTGAACTGTGCTTTTCCCTTTATACCATGGTTAGAAACTTTTTCAAGTTTATTACTGCTGTGATCTTCTGGGCAACTCTATTTTAGGCTAAGACAGAATGAACTCCTAAGATACTACTACAGATAAAAAAGAAAGAGAGGATTTAACACTATAGTCAATATTGAATTAGGAATCAGAAGAGCTGTAATATTTGGTATTGATAAAGAATAAAGAAGACTAGAAACATGACAGATAAATTTCTTAATTTCTGAAATTGCCTCCTGTGGATCTAAGACATCACTCTGGGTAATATAGTGTCTTCATAAACATTAACTAGCTAGTAACAAGTTGCTCAGTGAACTCAACACACAGAGGTACCTTTTCAATATGACTGGAATAAACAGGAAGATTAAACTATTAGAGTAGATTATGTAATACCTTACCCTTCTTGTTACATAAGCCACTGGCTCTTAAATCTGATGCTTATAAGTACCCTGGTATTTAACATACAAGTATAAATAGAGTTCTAGTTAGATGAAATCTGCATTATTCACTATGTGTCCATGAGTATGTGTGTTCTGTTACCTCTCATAGTTATTGAAGATGAATTCCTCAACCCCTTGGAGCCTGTAAATGATAAGAAAAATCACCAGGACCAAAAAGAAAAGAAAAAAGGAATAGGATACAGGCATGCACAAACACATGCATACACATACATATTAAATAATAGCAGAGTAAGAAATAATTCTGACCACTCCCAATGGAAGAAAAGGATCAAATAGATTAAATAGAGATTGTGTAGGAGAACTGAGAGATAACATTGAAGCAGGGATAGGAATGCCATTAGCCAGCATATAGGGAAACAATATTTCAGATAATGGGGAAATAATCTAGATAATGGGGGAAAGGCGTGCATAATCCCAGGGAAGGCATATCCTGGATGTAATCAAAGTAAACAGAAGGGTCAGAGTAAGAGAAAATGATCTTTTGGGTTGGCATTGGAGCAGTCGGGCTGGGGGGGAAGCCATTGCAAGATCAGCAGTCTGAAAACAGCTTTTGTTTTAATTTATTCAAGAGTCAATGTCACCTGATACTCGTTTCTCATCCCTGAGTTCCTAGCTACTGTGGAGACTGAGATCTGAGGATTGTGATTTGAAGCCAGCCTGAAAAGTCTATAAGATTCTTCTCTTCAATCAACCACCATAAAAACTAGAAGTAGAGCTCTGGCTCACGTGGCCGAGCCTCAGCCTTGAGCAAAAAAGGGACAGCACCTAGGCCCCAAGTTCAAGCCCTATCACCTGTACACATGAGCACAGACACACACACACACACACACACACACACACACACACACACACACACACACACCCCTCAGTTTCTGGGAGTTAGGCAGGAAGACACGTAATCAAAAAATTTCTTATAAAGCAAACATGAGAGTTTATGATCCCCAGAACTGTTGAGGATTTAGTATTTCAATTTTAAGGCTAACTTAGGCTACACAGGGAGAAACTATCTCTAAATAAATAAATAAATGAAAATAAAAATAATCGTTTTTAAATTTTTGGTATTTTTACAGCAATAGAGAAGGATAACTCCTTGCAGTGTCCATCAACAATTCCAAACGAGATCAAAGGCAGAACAAAGAAATGAGAGAGTCCCTATGATACAAGTGGAAGGTAGATAGATCTTTGAAACAATTTTACTGAAACATTTGTTAAGAAACAGAAAGACTTGGGAAAAAATTATACTAAGTGAAGTATGGTGGGCCCAGAGGGACAAAGGGTACATATTACCCTTTATATATGGAAGCTAGATTCAGCTTATAAACTTACCAGTAAATATCTTGGAGGGTAGGCAAGTGTATACAAATGTATTAACTGAAATGCAGTAGATTCAAGAGAGATCTCATATAGTGTAAATCCTGAGAAGGCCAACATCAAAGATGAGCATAGTAAAATATCAGGAAGCAAGTACTCAAAGAGGGTGAGGTGGGGCCACAGAGAGTGATAGATAAATGAAGAGGAGAAGGACAATGCAGTTAAGAATTGAACGCACATCCTACCAAATTAAGACGAATATGCAAAAGGGTGTATGGCAAAGAGGTGGATGGGGGAGGGGGGTAAAAATGTTGACGGGGAGACATTGATCAAGATATATTGTATTCATAAACTGCTTTGTTTATAACTCTTTTGGGAACCTTCTTAAAGATAATAATAAAAAGGAAAAAACTAAAAGGAATGCTGAAATGATTAATGAGGAGTAGGGAAAGAAAGGAAAAGCCACTGAGGACTCCAGCATAGAGCTCTTGGAGCAACCAAATGGATGGTCACATCTTGTCGCTAAACTGAGCAGTAGAGACAGTAGCATGACAAAGTGAATAGCTCATCTGAAGGGGATAGCTGTTGTTTAGCTTAGAAAGGTGAAGACTATCTTCTACATCACGTGTGACAATTTCCCCTGGTGTTTTGTAGCCCAATTGTATAACACAATTCTTTCTCTCTACATAATAACCTTCAGTATCATTTTGGTAAGATCACTGGCTTTAATTGAAATTTCCCAACCAAATGTAATTAGTAAGCATCATATTTAGAAGCCTGAGAGGGAATTGTTCTCTATATGGCTCAGTATATTTGACAGATGATGATTGACGATAATAGTATATACATGCCCTTATTTACCCTTCCTCACACCACTCTTTCTCCAATACCCTAATCTTTTCTGAACTCCAAAACCCCTTATTCTGACCTCAGAAGAGAACTAGCTAATGATATAAAACAGCACTTTTCTAGTAACTTCCAAATTTTACCTAGAAATGGATAGACTAGCCTGCATCATAGTACCCTCAAAGTTAAATCAACTCAGAAATCAATGTGTCAATGGCATGTTTTTCAAAATATGATTACAATTTTGCTAAGTTTATCCTGATTGGAAGCTTAAGATGTTATCACACTTCTGAAGGACCGGAAGCCATTCAACTAATTTCAAGTAGACCTTTGAGAGCCAGGCTGGTCCACATCCTTCTTTTTTTTCAGTGAAATGATCATTAAAGCATCCTTATTCTTAAGTGATTGAACTCATGCTGATTTTAGCAGATGTAGGTAAAATAAAATCAACCAAAAATAAAATGTATGGTTGTTGGCTGAGTCCTTTGACATTACATCAGTGTAACTCTGCCAATCTAATTAAATGTCTGTGAATATGCAAAAGAGAGAGTCAAAGCTCAGTTTAAATATAAAACTTCATATTGTGAATTATGAGTCTGATCATCATAGTATTACTAAATTGATTTTTGTTCTTTATAAAGCTTACCAATTACCCAATTCTAGAAGTACCTAAAATTTATGGTTTTGATTTGATTTGATTTAACTATGTACATTAAAGGGATCACAAATATTCCATTAATCATTGATAATGTTTAATCATCTTTCAAGTTGACTTATGTTTTCTCACTACTTGCTACACTACAATTTGCCAAACAGGTTTCTTGGCATGAAACAGCATATTTATCCGTAAGTGGTTGGAAAGTTCAGTTCAAATTATATTAAGGATTTATTGATTAAACTTTCTAATGGTGTTTCTCTTAAAGCTCTAGCATCTCACTGATGACAGATGTGTTTAGAGTTCTCATTCTTCAGGATGAAAGTTCTTGTTGGTGCTGTGGTGACAGAATCACTAAGTCTAAAACAACTCCCGTTTCATTGTTTGAATCATTGTCTGTAAGGAAGCCTTAAGTTTCTTCTCTGTTTCAGCATCCAACAGGCCAAAAGGTAGCCCAAGTATCATTTATCCAAATAGATTTCAGTCCCAGTGCCTGCTTGTCACAAGGGACGCCCTCCCTGCAAGAAGATGTTTGTATAGTCCATGACCCATGATGGAGATGGCATAGATTTTAAGTTAGTATCTATTTTGACCCCCTTCCAATGTTTTTACACTGTACTAGATGAGACAGAAAGCTCAGAGGAACAAATTTCAGTCTCCTTTGTGGAAGTAGTTGTGAAGATAGTGGAGGGTAACAGGAAATAAAAATGCAAGACTCGAAAAATGGAGTAGGAAATGAGTCCTTGTATCTTGTGTGATGGTAATGCACAAATCAAGACTCCAGATGAGAACAAGTAGGACAGCTGAACTTCATTCATCATAGTCCAATCTTTAATTACTGAAACCACAGCCACTACCTCTAGATCATCAATAAGAAGACAATAATTGCAAAACCTACCCCGCCATCCTAACTGCTTTCCTCCCACCTTTTCAACTACTTTGAATACATTTTTTTCGGTACAACATTCTTTCCTGGGCCTTTGTTTGCTCTTTTTTCTTTACAGTTCAGCATTTATATCTATTATATTGCTTGCTTAAATCCTTTCTCTCTCTCCCTTCTGCATAAGGATTTCACAGAAGGATTATTTTAATCTGAGGGCAGTTGAGAAGAAGCTATAAGAAAATCTCACTGGTCTCCCCTTATTTCTCTAAAAGATAGCCCTAAATAATCAAAGTGTTCCCTTTCTCTCTCTTTGATCAGGAGAGGCATAAGTGAGCCACTGGAAACAACACTAGTTACCCAGAGGTAGCACCAAAGGCAGCTACATAATGAGGACCACTCACAAGTCCTTCTGGTCCATGAGTTCTCCACATCTGTACCTTGACTCAGGAAACCTCTGAGACCCACCGTTCTTTTCTGCTTCTTTGAAAATCTATTTTTTCTTTAGTTAAGGTACTACTTCAGTCTTTACATACCTCACTGCTTCTAAATGTGTATGGGATGCATATACTAATGGACGGCTGTTTTCTCTAGTTCATCTGTCTTTTGTCTACGTAATTTTCAGGGCTCCAGGCAGTGAACTTAAAATGGGAGGAAGAGTTGCTTTGCTCTCCCTCACACCCAATAGTTGGTTATTAATTTGAGTTTAAAGTCTTTTAGACTCTACCTCTTATTTATCTTTATAGCTTTCATAATATCTTACACTCAACAAATAATCAATGGACATTTGTTATATTGAATTTTTAATTGCTTCTTTTGTGCTCATCTCCATAGAGAATCGTTCAAAATACTACTCAACCTTTGAAGGTTAGAAAATTAGTATTGACATGAGCTGGATTTTCCAGTTGGCAAGGACATTATGCAGCGAGCAAACAGCAGGTACAAAGTTCATAGCAAAAGGTGCTTTGCTTTCAGTAAGCCACAGTTACATAATATAACCATAGATGTATTCTAATACCACTAGCTAAGGAGGGTGGGAGAACAGGATTTGTTCCCCAGTCCCAAGCTCCTTTCATTCACCATGAGCAATGCCATGTGCAATCATTCCTATTCTGCTAATAATTGCTTTTTCAATGTACAGGTTCAAGAGTTCACTGTGAAAGACAGGGCTTGGCCGGGATGGCTGCCAGAATCAAATGCTCATCCTGACTCTTCTCTCATGCACAGCCAGTAGTGACATTTGACTGTACAAAAAGAAGTTCCAAGAGCTGATACTAATTTAGAGTCCATTAAAGTCCAGAAATCAATATAAGTTATCATGAAGAGCACCATATTTAAGACCAAGCTTTCAAACAAGTAGACATTGATTACTATATGGACACACATTCATGGAAGAAGATTGTTATATCTTCCTAGTACATCCATTACACTCACTGTTAAGAAAAGTTTCATATGCTTTAAATAACCAAACAGTTTCACTGTAGAGCAAGAGGCTAAAAAGCAGCACTTTTAAGAGAAGAGATGCCAAGCCTATTTTTCCAAATCTCTCTCATTACATCAAGAATTGCCTTTGGGACATCGAAGACAAATATTTGTATCACACCTGAGAGAAGCATTCACTCTGTTCCTTTCATCATAAAGTAAGAAAAAAATATATGTCCATCTCTCCAAGATGTCATAATTCGTAAAAAAAAAAAAATCATTAAGGAAAGAAAACTCAGAAAATGCTGCTAAGGATGCAGGAAGAACTGAAAACTCATACACTGTTGATAGGAACACAACCACTATGGAAATCTATATGGAAGTTCCTTGTAAAACTAAAATTCGAACCACCATATGATCTAGCAATGTCATTCATAGGCATACATCCAAAGGAATGTAAGTTATCTCATGATAGAAACATCCACCACTCGTGTTGATTACGACACTGTTCACAATAGCCATGCCAGAGAATCAAGCTAGACGCCTTTCAACTTTTTTTTTTTTTTTTTGGCCAGTTCTGGGCCTTGGACTCAGGGCCTGAGCACTGTCCCTGGCTTCTTTTTGCTCAAGGCTAGCACTCTGCCACGAGCCACAGCGCCACTTCTGGCCGTTTTCTGTATATGTGGTGCTGGGGAATTGAACCCAGGGCCTCATGTATACGAGGCAAGCAGTCTTGCCACTAGGCCATATCCCCAGCCCGCCTTTCAACTTTTAAACTGATTTAAAAAATATGGTTTATGCACAATAAAGTATTATTCAGCTATAAACAGAAGTGAGATGATGGTGTTGGCAGGAAAAATATAGATGGAAATGGAAATCATCATGCAAACCAAAGTTAGCCAGGTGGAATGGACAATTCTTTTCTCAAATATAGAATTTAGACCCCATATGTATCTACACATATATGTATATCATGCACACATATGTACACATACATAACTATGTATGTGCACATTTATCTATATATACATATATGTAAATGTGTATATAACCACAACTGTAATTGTAGGACTGCTGTCTGGGAAGTGCATGGGAGAGGGGTGGCAAAGAGAACAATGGAGGTTGAACAATTCTGACATACATGGTACTCGTGTATGAAGATGGTACTGGGTAACTCACTGAAAGCTGTTCAAAAGCAGAGAACAACAATAGGAGTTAATTTGACCGATGTACAAAATATGCATACGTGAAATATCCTAATGAATCCTTTTCATTCAATTAATAGATGTGAATTGAAAACATGCATATTATAACTGTTGACGATATACATCTAATAAACTGGAAATGCCAGAGGCATTAAGGAGTCCCTTAAGCTGCAAGAACTTATCAAGTAATGAACAGGAAACCTGAATTCTAGACTTTGCTTTGAAACCTTTATTGTCATCTATGAAATTCAGCTTTACCTCACAACAAGGACAAGTAGATGGTGATGGAGAGGTGAAAGATCACCTATGAAGTACCATGTATATGTTAGACACCCCATTTAAGGCTTGCCCACATAGGATTCCTGTGTCTATTCATGATAAATTTGATGATAAGGGAAAGATAATATTGAATTTCAACCTCTGTCCATTTATCTTTAAATCCCTTGTCTGATCCACTGCCGTGCTTCCATCAATTATTTTACATAAGGCCAGGAACATAACTAGTCAGAAGCATCTGAAAATTAAGTGATCTGCCTCAGAAATAATCCAGTGAAGGGGGAGGGTTAAAAAATTATACACTGAATAAACTGCATTTGGGGCAGAAGCCAGAAAATGCTATTAGAAAAGGCCTTGTTTTGACTTTAAACAAGTAGGGAGTTGGGAATTAATGGACTGTTCATTTTTTAAGTGTATATCTTATATATAATGTTACGCCCCTTTGTGCATGACTCAGTAGAAGATGGCACTGAATTACTATTATCACCACTGTTGAGTTAAATATGACCCAAAGCTGGAAAGGCACTCTATACTATTTTACACCAAAAAAACTAACTAATCATTTGCTTATGCTTGTTGAATCAAATTAAACTGGGCTAAATGCATTCCACTGTCTTCTGTCATGCTACTAGAGTTGCTACATCATGCTACTCAAAGGAGATGAATGGGACTAGGATAACACAATTCTAAATCATCTTTCAATAGCAAACAGTATTCAGCAAAGAGTTGGAAAGACAGGTGAATCAATTACTTTCCCTCAACAAAGATGCAATAAGAAGGAATCTGGCCACGGCCAGAAGGTCTGATGCTCATCTTTGTCCTGAGGCCTCCTTACTGCAAGACATTGAGAGAATGTTGCCTCTATTTATAAGCTCATCTAGAAATGCATGAGCTTTGAAAGGTCTCTCCTCCTCTGTGGCTCATCTTGAAAGGGTATAAATTAGAATAACCACATCAAATAGCACAGTACCTTGAAGTCAGCAAAGCCAATTTACAGAAACATGAATTTACTTGCAACCAGAGAGAAAAGCACAGAAAGGAGGCTATCCACACCTAGCAATGTCTCCATTGATTGGTGATCACTGGAGGGTTGTGCCTGTCTAAATGTGGGACTGAGGGTCAGAATCCCACCGTTAGTGAAGTCTGGCTGTATTTTGGAACTTATTCAGCATTTAGAATTGACTTTTCTTAATTGGTAAAATTGAGATAATACCTCACAGGATTACTGTGGAAACCAAATCAATTAACATGACTGAACATACCAAGTAATCTACCTAACCTATGGTGGATGTTTAAGAGCTAGTAGCTACTAGGGTTTTTTGTTTTGCTTTGTTTTGTTTTTATCCATCATGGGTCTTGAACTCAGGGTCTGGGCTGCTTTCCTTGAGAACAGGGCTTGTGTATATCTTACTGAAGTTGCTTTCAATGGTATTTTAGAACCTGGTTCTTTTTAAAAAATAAAATAAAATCTTCTGAAAATATAAACCATGTGACCTGGCTTTAGAAAATGAACACCGAGCAAGTACAATGAGTAAAAGAGAAGGGAAAAACACGTTCTTGCATTGATTCTGACCCAGCAATCCTGGCTTTGCTTCTGCAGAAGCAGATTTAGACTTGTTAGGCTTTCCCAGTCCAGGAGGACCAAGGCCCTTGGTGGCCTGTAAACAGCCATCCCACTTCAGTCGGCCTCAGGCTAGAACTCCTCTAAGAGGAGGAGGCTCAAGTTCAGCCTGTTTACCATTTAGACACAGGTGCTGTGAAAATTCCTCCATGACCCTGAAACTCCAGGCTTCTAGGCTTCCAATTCCAAGACAAAAAAAAATTTTAAAAAGGTGAAATCAGTCAATGTTAAGAGAAGGAAAAAGAACTGCTATTGGGTGAAATTCAAAGCATCAGGTTTCAATTACACAAAGGTGCCATCTGTTAATTGATTGTCACTACACTTTTCACGCAAGTGTGATAACAGAGACATACATACAAAGTACTCAGCAAGCACCAACCTTGGTTTTCAAGGCACTATGTAAATTTATATGAATACATGGTGCTCACAACTATGAGGGAGTACTATGGATGGCCCACTTCTTAAGAAAAGACACAAAGAGAGTGAGTCACTTGCAGAAGATCACACAGCTGTAAAGCAGGAGAATTAGTATCTGAATCAAGGCTGAGGGTTTGCTAAGACAATGAGCTTCATCTGTATGAGGTGCCCTATTGGGAGAATGAATTCAGCAGCAGCATCTCAATGAAACCCCAAAGACTTCCTGGTAGATCATCTTTACATTGACCTGATCTTTTGGTTAATCAATAGCTTATGACTAGGAAAAAATAAATCCTTTAAGTGCTTAAAAATCATAGATAATGGTTTTTTGCCTATTTGATATATTAGACTGACAACTGTATTTAAAGACACGCAATAAGGAACCTGTGCATAAGGAAACCTTTGTTCTGCCAGTTAAAAATATACTGAAAAGTTGAATTCTTAGTAAAAGAAGAAACTTTGTTCACCTATTTTGGAGATCTTCTAAAGATGCAGAGCATCTATCATAAAGCCTCAGTGGTTTAATTAGATATTGATTAAGAAGGAAAGGATAGAATGTACTGAGGGACACTAGGAAAAGTATTTAGAAATCCCTACTATACAATTAAGTAACCTTTCTGCACAGAGGTACTTAATTCTGAAGTCAGACACAAAATGAACTAGCTTTATTTGTTCATCCTTCTGTGATGACCTAGAAAAAGTCTATGGAGAGCTATGATTGGAGGAGACAGAGCAGACTGGAATTTGGAGCTACCTTTCTGGTACAAGATGAACCTGGGCCAAGGGAGGAAGGAAAGCATGCTGACAAATGTCATTTCCGCAAGCTTACTGGAGAAAAAATGATGTCTAATGTTTGAGAAGAAGAAAAAACAGACTAAATTTTTTGAACTGCTGTAGAATTCATGTTTTGCTGAATTCTGTTAAAGTTAGAGCTTGTTTAAAGACAAAAGACTCTATCACTAGGCAAGGACTCTAGAAGCACAAGTGTGTCAAACTTCGGGGTTTCGCCATCTGCCAACTAAAGGAAATGAAAGAATTTACAGTGGCCAAATCTCAAAAAAATGTAAGCAAAATAAATTTCAACCCAAGACTAAATTATGCTGTGTTGAAAACAGATCAGTTATCCATATGTTCTTATTTGTAGCTCAGCAACATTTCTTTGAATCCTTATCCAGATTTTCTTTAGTCAGTGTACTTCTTTGATAAAGGATAATTAACTACTGTGTACAGTTTAAATTTTTAAACATAATCCAGTAGATGGAGAGGTTGAGATTCAAAGCAATCTTGACTTACTCCAAAGTTCTATTGAGGAGGGTGAAATTTAGAGTCTAGAAGTATGTAATCCATTTAGAGAAAGGAACTATGTTATTGCTGTGGGTATAGAGTCTTTTTATTTAAAAGGACAAAATAATAATAAAAGATAAAGAGACAAGGCAAAATAATTCTCAACAAGAGAAAATAGTTTGAAAAGCAAAATTAAATAAATTTTCAAGGTAGACATTGCTGATCTTTTCCTCCTTATTATCAAACGTATAATGAATATTCTTATAATTTGAGAGAGGAAGAGATAATGGCCAATGGCCTGAAGAATATAAATATCTCCTATAAATTACATAGGGCAAAGATGTTCTCCTACCTAGATTTTAGGTGCCTAATACAGGGCTTCCATATTCATTGCAAAACTGCAGGTATATTAGATCAAATTAAACATAAGGTATATAATTTCATTTTAATAGCCATTGTTCTTCTCCCTTTTACCTTTGGATATTTCTTGGCCTTGATTACAACTACAGGTGTCCATTCTCTTTGAATCCTACACCATCTGTCTTTGAGCATATCAGCTGCTTAAAAACCCTAAATCAGGTTCCGGTTGGCGTGGAGGAGATTAGCGGAATTGGGCAGGGATAGCTCCCCTCAGTAACAGCCAGAGTGGAGTAGACTGTGCTGGCGGAGATGCTAGCCTGCTTTGGCCCTAGATCTAGAGAAAATACAAGAATTCCACTACTGACCTAGGGTTTGGCCCAATTCCAATTCTTAATATTCACTCTTCCTAAATTCTCTCAGCCCATTTCACCACATGTTCAAAGAATTACAAAGAATATACATCAGCATTGGATATAATGACTTTGCCATTTGCCTAACTTCTAAACACAAGTCCTCCTACCCACCATGCTCTCTTCCTTCTTACCAAGTTACAATCTCCCTCTAAACAGCACGAAAAAACAAAAAAAAATGCCATGAAGACAACCACTACCATGGTTGCTATAACCATAACATCTCGTGTATTGCACATGCCTACAAAATTCCTGACTGTAAAATATATATATATATATATATGAGACTTTCTGAAATCTCATAGGTAAGACTTTTTGAAAACATTTACATGGCAAACTCCATTCTAAAATTTTCCATTGTTGTGAAGATTCCCACAAGAGCGCAGCATCTATAGAAGCTATAGATAGGTTTCTTCAGGTCCCCATGACCTTGTGCAATGCCTTCTTACATTTACTCAACATTTGCTTATAGAGAGCATATATTTTGTTTTGGTGATAAGTAGTATAGTTGCTAGAAATAAGTCTTGTATTCTTGGAACTCATAGTACAGTTTTTATAACACATGTTCTGTTATCTGTATTTTTTAAACAAAGTGGTGATTGAATGAATACAAGAATAGATGATTGAATATGAAAGGGTTTCTTTAGGTCATTTTCTAAAGAAAGTTTTACAGAATTTATTCTTTTATTATTTGTTAATTATTATAAGTTGTTTAAATTGATAATTATTTACTGTTTCCTCAAAGTAGATATGTGTTGTGAAATAAGATGAGCAAACCTAGTCATACAAGCTCTTTTCTTGGTAGGTCTTAACAGAACTTATAGCTGTATAGCAACATGTGATATGATTTTCTAGCATATGTTTTCTCAATTTAATCCAAAATTCATCTTAGGAAAATGTAATAAAGTGTTTGATATGAATATTAGTAAGAATAGTGGATACTATGTTATTTTGCCTAGATCCCTTCCTCTGGACCAATGCCCTGGTCATCAACATCTGGGATATTATAAACTATCGAACACTGCCTGGCTTAAACAACAGATATCTTTCCTATGAGTCCAAGACCAATGTCTTGGCAGATTTTCTGTCTGCTGAGGACCCCTTTCCTGGTTTAAAGACAGATGTCTTCCACTGATCTCTTGTGAAAAGAGAGAGAAACTCTTGGAATTTTTCTTCTCTTTTCTATTCTTTTTGTTGTTGGTGGTGGTGGTGGTCTTGGGGCTTGAACTCTGGGCCTGGGCGCTGTCCCTGAGATCTTCAGCTCAAGGCTAGAGCTCTACCACTTGAGCCACAGCGCCACTTCTGATTTTCTGGTGGTTAATTGGAGATAAGATTCTTTCCTGTCCAGTCTGGCTTTGAACGGTAATCCTCAGATCTCAACCTCCGGAGCAGCTAGTATTATAGGCATGAGCCGCCACCGTCAGCTCTGGAATTTCTTTCAAAAGAGATCAAATCTCATTGAACTCATCACCTCTTAACTTCCAGGGGTTACCATGGGACACAAATTTGGGGAAGACATGGATATTTACTCAACTTCTCACCATATCAATGACTTAATACTCAAGGATTTACCTTTTACTGTACAATGCCCTTTGCCCCAGAGACCCAATGACCCAGGTCCTCTTGAGGCCTATGTACAATGAGCCACAGGATAAGAAGTCCCACCCCACTGTCTCAATCTGAGACAGGCTTAGTGACTAGCTCAGCTCTAGAGTTCTATGTCCAGTCAGCTGAAATTTCAGCTACAGATGAGTTGCATAGTTCCCCATTCTGCCAACCATGCTTGGTTTCAAGTGTGTATCTCCCAGAGCATGTGCAAGGACAAACTTCTATGCAGTTATCCATTACCAAGTCCATTCCTTAATCTAACACACTGAGAATCCTTCCACTGGATCTGCAATACTTCAATGGCCTTCTAACCCATTTAGGTCTATGTGACCCAGTGAGGTCTAGTATGCTTTTGATGCTTAAGTTAAAATCAATGATCCAAGTAAATGAAAACCTTGAGACAATGTGTTCTTATTTCTCAACATGCCATTGTATGATCATTGAACATCAAAATCAGATTTCCCCAGGAGACTCAGACAATCAGTATCAGACCTAAGTTTCAGGACCATTTTGACTGACTTCAACTTGAGGCTTTCTGCTGTGTTTGTGATAGATCTGTGGAGTGATCAATGCCTTTCTCTTAATTTCAACAAATGGGATTTTGTTGAAAGAGACCCAGAGTGAAATGCCTGATTTCTATTAATAAAAATGGTCCTGATTTCAAAGAAATCTGACATCTAACTGCATACAATACACACAAGTACACTCACCCACCTACTAACATACCTATAGTAAATAGCTGAAGATCTCATAGATAATGATAGAATATGATCAGAATTTCTGATTTCCAAAATCCAAACTTAAAATAAGTTACCCTGTCTTTCAGATTGTGGGTATAGGGGTCATCCGGAGTAAATAGCATGTGTGCATCATATTCAATTGTGATCTTGATAGAATTCTTTTAGCCAGTCCATGCCAGGCTTGACTTCTAAAAATTTGATGATGCACCCCTTTTCAGGGACATAACACACTCAAACAGTTGGGAAATCATAGAAACAGGATGGCATTTAAAAATTACCTCCCATCTCTTCATTACAGGTAAGCATAATGATTTAATCAATCATCATGAGATTCAATCACGCATTTCATGGTCTAAAGACCTTCATCTCTAAGAAATAATACTGCCATGTGGAGTCGAACAAACTAAAACACATATACAGATTGGACCACTTTAACAATTTCATCCCAAAGTGTTTTTTGTTTATTTTTGGTTGTTTTTTTTTTTTGTTTTGCTTTTTACAAACATCTTTTCTGCGCTCATCTTTTTATAGATTCAATCAGCTCTATCTTCAGAGAAATCCAGCGCAGAGATAACCATGGCAACCGCAGCATTCCTCAGCCACACACACCACATCAACATGCTTCAGTAACTAACTCACGCCCACTCAAATCTATTAGATTCAGATTTCAGATGTAAAAATAGCTGCGATGATTGCTTTGCCAATGAGGGGCTCTGGGATTAATCATGTCTCAGGTGGATATAAAACCTCCTGGTATTTTAAAGTCCGAAAGCCAAGGCCCCCAAGGGAAGAGTAAACAGTACAGCTAGGTCTAGACCCAGTGCCGTTCAATTGGTGTTTACTTGAGGTTCTTTCTTATGTGACTCTCACCTTGGTTCTATGCTAGGCAAATGGACCCTTCAATTGGCAATAAAATGGAGTAGACAGAAGAAGAGATCAGTCCTTTCCTAGCTGAAAAGTAAATGGCTGCTTCACATTTTCAGTCTACTTTTCTCCATTTAAGATCATTTCCCTTTGAAAACCAATTCCACAAGACAAAAGTCTTGATTTCAGTCATTTTTCAAGAGTCATGTTCCCAAGGTAACCTTGGCTTGTCCTTCCCAAGCATGGGAGGGATGGGAACAGGGAGAAAGTCTGAGGCACACTCCATGTACCACGTCCACCATGCACACATAGTGAAGAATTCTGTGCGGTCACAATGTCAAAGGAATCAAAAGCTGGGCACTGGTGGCTCATGCCTGAAATCCTTGCTACTCGGGAGGCTGAGATCTGAGAATCATGGTTCAAAGCCAGCCTGGACAGGAAAGTCCATGAGACTCTTACGTACAATTAACCACCAGAAAACCAGAAGTCGTGCTGTGACTCAAAGTGGTAGAGTGCTAGCTAGCACTGAACAAAAGAACTCAGGGACAAGGCCCAGGTCCTGAGTCTATGACCGACAACTGACAATAAATTAATAAATAAATAAACAAATAAATCATACACAGTTTATAGTAGTATCTGACAACATTTTAAAATGTTGATTGGTTATAATAAAGTTACATCTGGGCTTTGCTTAAATGCACATTATTGAGTTCCACTGAACTTTATCTCCCTTCCTCCTCAATTTCAGTGCCTCTTTGCGTGTGTGTATGCATACATGCATATTGCAGCACTGCAGCTTGAACTCAGGCCAGAGCACTACTTCTTAGTATTTTTGCTCAAGGATGACATTCCACCACTTGAGCTACAATTCCACTTCCTGATTTTCAGCGGTCCGTCAGATATTAGACTCTCATAGACTTTCCAACGCCTGACTGGCTTTGAGCCATGATCCTCAGCTCTCAGCCTCCTCAGTAGCTAACATTACAGGTGTGATTCAACAACAACAGGCACTATCTGGGCATTTCAATATTAACCACAACAATCAACAACAACAGCAACACTAAAGTTTTAGTATGTTTTATAACTTTATAGTTTTCAAAGCTTATTTTAAAATGGTATACAAAGAACATAGAATGGTGAAAGAACACAGAAAGTTAGGGACAGTTTTTCCTTCCTGTGCTGAACTTGACTGTAATTACCATGAGATCCTGGGGGCTCTACCTCTCTGGTGACTGGCTTGTACTAGGTGCTCAATACATATTGATTGGCTCCTCAATGAATTAGTGAAGAATAAAAGTGATAACTGGAGAGGAAAGAATAAGAGGAAGGCATTTTCTTAAGCAATGTCTGGTACCTATGGTTCCCGGGGTGTGAAAGTTTAGTACCTAGATAAAACACAGTGAGAAGAGGCATGATATTCCTAGCACAAATGGGGATACATTATCATGTTTATACACATCGCACATATGATAGATAAATGATCATATGATACATATGAGAGATGTTCTGTATATATCTATGTATACAATATGGAAGAGTTGTTAATGCTACTTGCCTAATCCATTTGGGATCATTATAAATACTTATCCCAATATTGGTGAAGCCACATTCAGGAACAGACCTAGAGAGGATCAAGCACTAAATAAGAACAGAGCAAGTAAGCAAGACTCTCTCTCTCTCTCTCTCTTTCTCTCTCTCTCTCTCTCTCTCTCTCTCTCTCTCTCTCTGTCTTCCTATACTCAAACCCTAATGCCCCAAAAGGAATTTCATTACTTATACAGTTATATTTCTTAATGTCACAAGGATGACTAATATAGGCTTAACCGTTTTCATTTTATAAAAATGCAGTTGATATACAATATGAAGAAAGTTAATGAAGTGAATAAAGGCTATTGAAGAGGTTTCCTCCTAGGTTCTCTGATTCAAAAATCACTCTTAAAATGACATGATTGGGTAATAGAATAAGATTAGTGATTTTAATACAGAATTGTGCACTTTTTCCAAGTAAGGTAATCAAACTATCATGTTATAATTCTGTACCTGTTGTTTTGCGGAATCACCACAAAAATTTCAGATAGAGTTCTTTATTATATAATTCATTGTAAAGACATGTGATATAAGAGATGAATATCAATTATATGAAGCACAGATTCTGTGCATTTTGATAGAGTAAAAAGAGGATATAGCTTAGTGGTAACATATGTGAGGTGTTGGCCTCCATCCTTAATATCATCAAAAAAGAAAAGACACCAAAAGAGAAGAGAGGAGATGAGAGGGAAGAGGAGAGGGGAAGGGAGGGGAGGGGAGGGGAGGGGAGGGGAGGGGAGGGGAGGGGAGGGGAGGAGAGGAGAGGAGAGGAGAGGAGAGGAGAGGAGAGGAGAGGAGAGGAGAGGAGAGGAGAGGAGAGGAGAGGAGAGGAGAGGAGAGGAGAGGAGAGGAGAGGAGAGGAGAGGAGAGGAGAGGAGAGGGGAGGGAGAAATTAAAGAAGGAAAAAGGGAAGGAAAGAAGGAAGAGAGGGAGGGAGCAAAAGAAAAGAAAGAAAGAGAGAGAGGAAGGAAGGAAGGAAGGAAGGAAGGAAGGAAGGAAGGAAGGAAGGAAGGAAAGGAGGGAGGGAGGGAGGGAGGGAGGGAGAGAGAAAGAAGGAACTGAAAGTTTACATCCAAGCCTTATCATTCATGTAGAATTGTGTTTATGCCAATAAAGTTCTTAAAGAAAGTTGAAATAATTAACCACTTTACTGGAGACACCCAGGAAACCTCCTTATCTGAATGATCAATGTTAACCTACACAGAAAGGAGTTAACCAAAAGCACCTCTTCAGAGGCTGCTCTGACAACTCAACATCATTCCTGTGACTATCTGGTCAAATACACGTAAAGGGAACTTGATCATGAAACAAGAGCATACACCTTACTACAAAATAATTGGTGTGGGGCTGGGGATATGGCCTAGTGGCAAGAGCGCTTGTCTCGTATACTTGAAGCCCTGGGTTCAATTCTCCAGCACCACATATACAGAAAGTGGCCAGAAGGGGCGCTGTGACTCAAGTGGCAGAGTGCTAGCCTTGAGCAAAAAGAAGCCAGGGACAGTGCTCAGGCCCTGAGTCCAAGGCCCAGGACTGGCAAAAAAAAAATAAAAATAAAATAAAAAATTGGTGTATACTCTTCTAGTGGGTCAGAGCCACAAACGAGGGGGGGAAAAGACGTAGAAATTGATCCAGATTAAGGAATTAAAAACAGAGGGCAACTAAACCCAACAGGTGATTTGGGTTAGTTCTTGGATCACAGAGAAAAATATACTAACTGGACAATCAGTGCAATTTGAGTATGTTAGCTACATTATGGTCGATACCATATGGTATATAACGTTAAATATTAACATTTTGCAAAGCTTCATGAGAGCAATTGGAAATTTTATTGTATTAATTTGCCCATCTTCTTTTGGTCTGAAATTATTTCAATATGAAAAAAAAAGATAGCAGCATATCTTTACCATGTAGATAAAAAAGCAGATTATTGAAACTTTTAGAAGGATACCATAAGAAATGGTTATGTACTGATATGTCTGAAGGAAAAGTTTTATAATTAATTTCAGATAACAGATCACAATTCAAAATAAAACCCAAGAACTATTAATATACATGTCCTAAGTGGCAAGTATACAGAGTAAAGAAAAGACCATAAAGGAAGAAGAATCGTAATTAAGCAATGTGGCTTCAATTACCAATTTTTTTTTCCTCATTCACCTATTAAAATGACTTGGTAAAAAAAATGGAACATCTCATTGCTGACATCTATAATTTCATTTTCATTCATAATTAATTGCAAAATATAGTATTTCTGGAAAATTAAAATTAATGACACCTTTTAATTAAACTGTCAGATTGCGCTGTAAAGTAATCTAAGTCCAGTATAACAAGTTAAAAATTGCAATCACTTTATAAATTAAAAGCATATCTTCTTTTACAAGCTAAAAATTCTTCACCATACAAAAGGTCATTTGTTAATGAAAGTCTTATAACTTAATCACTCATTGATGCAACAAGAATACGTATATAAATAGAAAGATAAATTGTCTTAAATGCGCCATATCCATAACATTCTAAGTATTTAAAAAATCCTTTCTCTGTTGAGTCATAAATATAGATGTTACCGTGTGTGTGTGTGTGTGTGTGTGTGTGTGTGTGTGTGTGTTGTATAGCACAATACAGTACCACAATGTGGAAATGTGGAAATTGAAGATCTGGAGAGTGACTCTTTTAAAGCTATCCATAACATTGGAAATACACATATGCCTAAATCATTTAAGATTTGCACCAGGAAAGGGCATAACATTTAAGACACCTGGAAGATTTTTATGATGAAGTGTCACTGCATTTCATATATTTCTTCAACTTATGGGAGCAACTCCCAAAGTGCCTTTAAAGTAAAAAGTAGCTTTGAAATATCCCTTACATTTGGATAACACTGCATAACATGTGCCATGTAAGAAGGACTTCCTTCCACATTAGCATATTTAAGGCCCTAACTGTGCCCAATGTATTTTTTTATATCCATCTAGAAATTTTTGTCATTGGGTCTACCAAGTTATGTGTGAAGGGAATTACATCTACAACAAAGATCCACTACATAGAAATTGATCATTAAGAATTGTACCCTAAAGGAAAGCTTTCAGCAACCCCGCGCTGATACATCTCATAGGCACAGGTGTGACACTGAACCCAAGACACACAGCTATTGTCCCCAGGGTCATGTACAGCTTTCACTATTGCAACTGGGGAGCCCTGGCTCTAAGGCATAAATTCACCATGTAACAGCATCACATGCAGCCACTATGACAAGATCCTAGAAGATTTAGCTTCCTAACAGCAAGGACAGATGTATAATCCCCATTATCAAAGCCATCGGGAGATCCTTCACCTGGGAGAAAAAAAAAATAATAAGGCGTTGATTTTATTTTCATGTCATGGAAATATAGGAATATACCTGACTCTTCTACAATGGTTCATCTTGCAATAGGAAGACACTAGGCCAGGTACTTCATAAATACATAGATCCGTCCTACACACTGAAGAGAGAGTCTTAGTAGGAGCCAGAGGTGAGGATTTCATCGGCCTTTTCCATTTTCTTGCTGGATAAATCTGAAGCATCTCTTCACCTTCACTGAGCCATCCATCAAAACCATATATCCTTAAACATGGCCAGAGTTTATATCACCTCCCTTTCTTTCCACTGGAAGGAAAAAAATCAGTAAACACTTTCTACTTAATTCCCTGACTAGCTCTGACATCTGCCTTCAGAATACCACTTTCAAGGTAATGATCAAAATTCTTCTAAGGAAATTGTTTTATCCTTTTAAAATAAAAAAATATAGTACAATCTCCAATCAGAGATTATCCTACATAAGAGATAGAAGGTCAGCCTTTGAACTGTTTTGTGATCTACTATATCTTTGAAGAATCATTGGAACAACAAACAAAGCACATACTCCAATAGTCACAAGTTTTTGCTAGCAACTAGAAAGTACTATTTTAAGAATTAAAAAAATGTCTATTTTTTTCTAATTCAAATACCTACCCGGGTACTGTGAACAATTCTTGCTCAGATAAAAATATTATGCAACTGGGAGAAAAGACTTTCAATACTGAACAATTGTACAATCAAAATTAATTGACAAAAGTATTCTTTCAGTTGTCAGAGGGTAAAGAATGAGTTTAATTAACACAATAAATGTGCTTCTCCCCTACCTCTCTCCACCAGGAATGACAAGAGAAAGAAGACAGAACTAGGTCATTGCCTCTTGATGACAGAATGGTAACAAGTGGCAGAATGAAATAGGCTTACTTTAACAAGATGAGTAAGTGCAAGGTTTTTCTGTGATGGCTTCCTGTTGCTATTTTATTTGTTCCCTACCTAGTGCATAAAATGGTTTAGGTGTCTCATTTGTGGATTGTAAATAAGGAACCTGTAGCCATTGCTGGCTTCATTTTATAGTGCTCATCTGCATCCAGTCAAACATCTTCCCATAACACATTCCAGAGTAAAAGCTCTCCTGGTACTGTGTTTGCTTTATTACTCTCTCTCAGATCATTTCAAAGCCTCGGTATTGTTTTTATATAACTTTAAAACTCTAGTGTGACATTCAACAGTGAGCACAGAATAAAATGTCAGTCATAAGACAAGTTCTGCCTATGACTTTCGGCTTGCATGAGTTAGCTTACTGAATGTGATTTGGAAGAGAAAGAATGCAATGATCACGTGAACTCTGAACCTCAGACAAAGTGCTTTCAAAGAATTCTTGGGTCACAATTCAAAACAACAATCCAGAAAAAGTGGCTGGCTGTTCTATTTTTCTGGAAATTTCTCAGTGTCTTTACCCAGATAAGAACAAAGTCACACAAAAAATAATAGTAGAATTAATGGGAAAAGAACATTTTTACCTCACCACAGAGGCTAACATTTATCTAGAAATACTGTGTGCCTTTGTAAGGAGAATACAACATCAGTATATTGTACAATTAGGCTAAGCCAGATTAAATGTTTTTGTAAGTGAGAAGTGGAATACTATTTTGGACTGACAATCAGTTAATAAACCAGATAAAATATTAATACAACAAGTTCATTCAGTCAGAAATTATTTAATAAGGATAGACCATATCCTGTTGCAAAGCTGGGTAAAGAGCTCACTTCTCCATGTAGCATTCTACCTAAGAAGAAGAGATACAAACATGTATTTTCTGTGAGATATGAAAATTGCTCCAGGGGAAGTGAGAACAAAGTATGTAGGAACACACCACAGATAAAAGCATCTCAGGTATTACACTTCTCCAGAGATGTGGTGCTTAAGATGAAGCTGTGCATGCTTCTTTTTCTTGTGACTACCTATTCAACAAGCAGACTTGAGACTTCTCTTGGTTTTGTGGACTAACCTATTGTATTAGTGGGGTTGTTTGTTTTCAAGTCAGAGGCCACTTAATTAGGGCAGAGAGCCAGACCAGTACTGACTTGACTGACTCCAGTCCAGAGGCGGCCAGGGATGAAGGAAAGAAGGAAGGAAGGAAGGAAGGAAGGAAGGAAGGAAGGAAGGAAGGAAGGAAGGAAGGAAGGAAGGAAGGAAGGAAGGAAGGAAGGAAGGAAGGAAGGAAGGGAGGGAGGGAGGGAGGGAGGGAGAAAGGGAGGGAGGGAGAGAGGGAGGGAGGGAGGGAGGGAGGGAGGGAGGGAGGGAGGGAGGCAAGCAGATAAATAAAATCTCTGTGGTAATTCCATCAACATAAACTCCAATTGGGAGGGAATGACTTTTTAATTCACTCAGACAACACAGACTGAATCACTGTGTACATTCCAGTCACTGCACTCATGGAAGCTCTGTCACATAAACTGAACCATTTAATACAAGTGACTCTTCTTAGCAATATCATGGACAAAGTTCAAAAAATAAATTTAGGTCATTAATGAATACATTTCCAAGAATCTAAGTGTCAGTATGAATGGAAGATTCTTCTGGACCTCGGGATTTGTTTAGTAATTTCTACCTTCTGTTCAGTGTGGAATCCAACTTAATACTGCTATTGACTCTACCTTATAGATGATAACCCCATATGGAATATTTGGGAAGTAAAGCAGCATCAGATATCCTCACAGCTCCATGTTAAAAATTCGTGTGTGCTGTCTGCACTGGATCTTGATGGCTTTTGGCAGAACCTGTCCATCTTTAGGATGAACATGGGCCTATTGACTTCACGAAGAAACTCTCAACCCCAGCCCTGTTGATCTCCCTGTTTCCAGCTTACTACTGAATCATTATATCCCCGCAGGGTTTCCAATGCTAAATTCCGTATAAGGATAAATTTCAGCCCCCTCAAGTTAAGTACTGTTTTCTATCAGTGTTTTCACATTTAACCAGTGGAGACAAGAAAAAGAAAGAAAACAAAGATATAGAATTTACGAATAAACCAACATTATCTCAGTGATAAATAAAACAATTGCAAAATCACAGAAAGAAAGAGAGAAAGAAAGAAAGAAAGAAGAAAGAAAGAAAAAGAGAGAGAGAAAGAAAGAGAGATATATATATTAAGGAGAGAAAGATGTGTAGTGTTTCTTGCCTGGTTTGATCTCTTTCTTCATTCTCTGCACTATTTCAGGAGCTATTTTATGGCCTCGCTCTACTATCAGACACTGTAATAAAAAGCCATCTCTGAGGTGAGAACAAAACTGTCCTTGAAGACTACTGAAGTCATCCTTTTCTAACAGATTCCCTAGGTCCAATGGCAGTGCCCTTCTTTTAGTAAAAGGACATGGTAAAGTGCCTGACATCCAAGCGGCAGATTTTCTTATTTTTAACTCATTTTTTAATGAAGTTAATGAATGTTTAGGTGATGCAATACTCCACGCCTCCACATCATGCTTTATGCCTCCTTCAAAGGCTGCTCTATCATCATATATCTGGTCCCTTATGACAGTAATTGCTGTGATTATTGATCGTAATTAAGATGTGTTCATTTAGTTTTCCCCTTCAGCTATCTGTGCATGGATAGGAAACAAAATAAATTAAGACCATGCTTGGTATATTGGAATGTAATACATAGCTTGACTCAGAGAAAATTAGGCATGAACCAGACATCCCTGTGTAATGGAATAAGCTGCCAGTGGCTTAAATGAATTCTGCCTGATCAGGATTCCTTAGCTATGGAAAATAGTTATATTAGTTCATCTATGCAAGGGCTCAGCTTACTTATGTATTTGGTGCTTAGTTGGACTCTGTGATCTCCAAAATACCTTCAATTCTGTGGCTTATGAGAGAAGTTTGAAATTTGCAGTCCATTAACTCAATTCAAATTTAATCTCTTAGATCTATTGGTTTGGTTTTGACCCAATGTATTATAAAATGGTTGGGAACAATTAAAAAGTTGAGTCTTCTCTGAATAATATCATTACTTAGAATTAAATCTTTGTTGGTTGATGTTCTCACTGTTTGCCAACCTCCCATCAAAATAAAAGTTTTCAGAAGCAAGGAACTTTGATTTTACTCTAGGCTATTTACAGCACATAAACTAATGTTTGACGTTTAATGGGTATCAAATAACTCTCTATTAGTTTGTATTTGACTGTAAATCTTGCCCTTTATGAATTCATATTCTGTCTGCAAGCAAAGTGCTTTCAGGAACCACTTTACTGTGAGAAAAAAATATTCATGTGACTACACTTGTGGTATTGTCTTTCTCTCAATGGATTAAAGAAATATGAGATCACTGGGGAAGAATCAGAAGAGTGGAAATGAAAAGAACCGTGATCCCATTCAAAAGAGGTACATCTCAAAAACGGTAATGGTTTCCCATTCTCACATTGTTTTTCAGGAATTAGATGTTTGTATATTTTCTCTACTCTTGGAGAGCCATTTTCTCCCTCTTTTCCAGAACTTAAACAATGACCCCCCCCACACACACACACACCCCTCTATTTTCTCAGCTATCTGTATGTTCACACTTGGGCCCCTTTTGGGGGGTGGAAAATTGTACTCCATCCTTCTCCAGGCGGGATTCGGGAACATGCTGGTTGATGAAAAGCAAACACCTCATACTGGGCTCCCTGCCTCTGCCCTTGGCAGAATGGTCTTTACTTGTTTTCTAGATTTGGAGCTGCTCTGTGTACTCATCTGTCCCCTGTGGAGTCCTGAGGTGTCAGTTCTGAGAGGTAATGGGCGGCCTCACCTCCATCCACTTCATCAAACCACCTTACAAACACTAACGTGAGAGTGTACCTAACACATCACCCAGCACCCGTTAGAACTTTTTTCTTTCGTCTCACAATATAGAAGAAAAGGCAGCAGAGGGCTTGGACACACAGCAAGCTTGATCAATGCTAAATATTCAGTTCTCTAAGTGGATTTTCCTGCTAAATCTTGTTTCTCTTCTCTCTAGACAGAATCACCATGTCTGAATGTCTTCGCTCGTGGCAGGTGGGTCAGTCTGTCCAGGAGTCCTGCTCCCACTTTAGCAGCAAGTGTTGGGACACCTGTTTCCTGAAGTGCGCTGCGCATCTTTATAGCTCTGCAGCTGCAGTCATGGCGGGCAGAAAGAGGACGTAGTGTTTATTCTTTGATGTCTTCCTCATTCCACCCACACGGCAACCCAGTTTTACACCCAAGAAGACCAACACTCTCACAAATTACTCTGGAATGCAGCTCTATGTCATCACTTTTGTCTCGTATTTTTCATTAATCTCCTTGTGATGATCATCTTACCACTGTCATAGTTCCTTTAACTCTGTCAATAATTTGCTGGCAATTTACACATGAGACATAAACAGGACTGACCCATTGATTTCTCTTGTGTTTGGTGGCTCAAATCAAAATTATCTGAGGACTGGAAAAAGAAAAATTTACTCTTGCATAGTCTCACAAAGCCCCTATAAAGAACAGCCTGAGGCCTGGGCTGCTGGTTCTTGGGTTATGAAAAAAAAAATCAATGATTAAAACAAAACTCAGAAGCCACCCTGTGTTCCTCTGATACCGGTGATACTCCCGCGGTACATTCATACACTGGTCATTTTCTCAATTTAGCCCCTTATTACACTTTATTATCATCACTTGCTGATTACCTCCCTTCTCTTCCCATTGGACCAGGTGTTTTGTGAAGGTAAGGAGCTTGTTTCTTGGATTCCAAATATTGAATTTCTGGTTGGATTCCAAATATTACTATGCCTGTACTTTTTAAAGATGCATTAAAAATACCGATGAGTGAATGAATCAATCAATGAACAGTAGATGGAAGCAAAAAATATCAGTAAAAATTGGGTTCACCATGGCAAACACATGCCTCAGAAAACAGAGAGCATAGGCAAGAACTGTGGGTATGGCCTTACTGTGTACCCAAGGTAAGGGCCAGACGTTCATGCCATGCTAGCACCAAGCCTACTTTCAGTTCCTTATAGAAAAGAGTTAAAAGCAAGTACTATTTATAGAGAGAAAAAGTAAACGTATTAAATGAATAAACACATCCAGTTGTATTTCTTAAACAAAAAGAGAAAAGAATCTTATGAATCACAATCTAATTTAATGAAGCAAAAGGCAAACACAGAAAATTAGGGACATGAAATGTACCAAACCAGATACATAGATTTGTTTTTTTAAAAAATTATCAAATGTATAACTATGCCTTGGCTAGTGAAATTAACTATGCAGTGAAACCAATCACCATGTGTGTTTGCTTGAAGGACAAAGACAATAATGAGGAAGGTGTTAAGACCTATATTCACTTGTAAAGCAAGAAATCTTAGCAGATAATATATCTATGGAATGAACTCAAAAGGGTTATATTCAAATTTTTCTTCCAAAAACAAATGTAATTTAATGTGCTGAGTTCTTTCAAATATACCACTTCAGTGCTAAATAAATTATTCCACAGCATTAGCCCAGCTGGAAAGATTCCATATTTCATAAAGACCGTACAATCATGAAATGAAAATTTGGTAAAGAAGATAATATCTTTTATGAATGTTTGTCACAAAATTACAAAGTATTCACTTTGAATGAAACAAATGAAAATTTATAATTACATATATTCAATAAGAGTTCATCCAAACATTTGAATCAAATTGGGAGGAAAACATAATGGCAACAGATGCCAGAGAATATTTTCAAATTTTTATCATGCAACTATGCATTAAAAAACTCAAAACATTTTTGTCAACAATTTTCAGAAGCTTATTTTATTAATATGAGGAAAAGGGCCCATACTAAATGCTGAATCACTGGAATTTATTTTATTTTCAGCCTAATTTGACAATTAGGCTGGGAATAAGGTAGATCAGTTCATTATCAATTGTATAGACTATAAATTCATATTTAACCCTGTATTAAGTTTCATGTTAACAAAAAAGAATAGCAAAAAGTTGAAATGTATCATTGGTGTAGGCATTAGTGGAGGAAGACAGACAAATAGAGAAAGGAGAGAGGGTGAACATAGACAAAATATGTAAAAATGGAACAAGGCAACTTGATGAGACTCATTTAAGAAAAGAAAGTAGAGAGGGGGAGAAGAATAGAAGAACAATTATGATAAGAATCATTGCCCACATAAGTGGATTTTTTAAGCTAAACCACCTTGTATAACTAATTGAGGTCAATAAAACTTAAATGAAGTGAGTTGTATCACTAGAAAGGAATCACATGAGCGTCATTATTTTCCATTCTGACTTGTCTACTGTTAAAATTTGTTTAACATTAATATAATAGAAATATGTCACTAGAAATGTTAAAACCCTGAAAAAGGAAATTAAAGCTGATATTAAAAAGTGGAAGAACTTCCCATGCTCCTGGATTGGAAGGACTAACATTGTGAAAATGGCAATACTGCCCAAAGCTACCTATAAATTCAATGCAATACCCATCAAGATAGCAACAATTTTCTTCAATGATATAGAAGCAGCAATCTGAAATGGAATAATGGAAGCAATCCATATGCAATAACTGAAGACACCAAATAGCAAAAACAATCCTCAGCAGACAGAACAGTGCTAGAGGAATATCAATACCAAACTTCAAACTCTATTACAAAGCTGTAGCAACAAAAACATCTTGGTACGGGCACAAGAACAGGCCCGAGGACCAATTGAATAGAACAGAAGACCAGAAATGAATCCACAGACCTATCACCACCTAATCTTTGATAAAGGAGCCATAATCACAGGATGTAAGAAAGATAGTCTCTTTGACAAATGGTGCTGGCAGAATTTGCTATACATATGCAGGAAACTCAAGTTAGAGCCTTATCTATCACCCTGCACCAGAATCGATTCCAAATAGATCAAAGACTTCAAAGTAATATTTAATACACTGAAAATATTACAGGAAGGGACAAGGGAAACAGTTCCTAGCCTTGCACAAAAATATTTGTAATAGAATCATTTATGATAGTTAAAAGTTAGAAGCAGCCAAACATCCATCAGCAAGTGAATAAACACAATATACTATGTATATGTGATGGAATATGATGCAGCCATAAACAGGAATAAACTAGTTCAAGAAAACTATTATGCCACATGGTAACTATACCTACCATTTTCAAGTAGTAGAAACATGAAAAGTGCCTAGAGTATATTTTAAGTGTTCTCACCATAAGTAAAATGATATGTGGGATAATAGGTTTAAATTTACTTCAATTTCTCCATTGTACAGTATACACATATCTCAAACCATCATGTTGTACACCCCAAAATAGTTACATATAATTTGTGTTTATCAATTAAAACTACAGAGTTAAAAAAAACCCTTCCAAACAAGATGAAGTATTGGCACATCCAACTACAGAAGGATGGATTTCAAAATTATTAGGTTGAGGGGACGCCATCAGATATAAAAGATCCATAAAAGATGGATCTCTGTTGACAAGACTGGAAATACTAGAGAATCTGTAGTGGAGAAAGAGGGTTAGTGCTGGTCTGAGGGAGGGGGAGGGGGGAAGAGGGCCAGCTGCCATGGGGCAAGGGGAACAGTGGAGGGACAATGGAAAGTTTGGGACCAGGGTTTGTAGTCATTCATGAGTCTGTGCACCTGTCAAAACTCACCAGCTCATGCACTTCCAATGATGGCAGGTTGTACATAAACTATATACTGAGGGAATGGTATTTTAAAAATGCAGTTTGAGCCACTGAGCCAAGAAATCCAAAGATAAAGAAGATCTCACACTGTGGTATATCACAAACTAAATTGTCTTAAGAATTTTAACTCCCCTCTTCAAAATGGTTCATAGACGTGCAATTAATGAATGAAACCCATTTTTTATTATTTTCATGTGAAGCTATAATTTCTACTAACTCTAGTATTTGTTGAGTTTAAGCCAATCATGTGTTGTCATAGCTGAAGATTTAAAGACCCAGTTATCAAGATTCTCTCCATGAAATTGATTTTTTTAAAAATCATTCAGAACAAACAGCAAACAACCAAAAGACTGATCTATAACTCAAACCATTTGACTCATACTTCAACAGCATTTTAAGTCCCTGTGGCCACATGGATAAAAGAAAAGAAAATAAATAACACGATGGAATAAATAGATTACAATAGGATGAATAGAATAGAATGGAAAACTTAATGATAGTTTACTTGGCACCAGGCGCCCTGTGATAAAACAAGGCTGGGAAATGGTACCAGTATGCAAGACTGCCATCCTTTCTTCTTAAAAGCATCCACTGCATCCTATATCAAGAAAACTAACAATAACAAATTTTGGAGGGGATGTGGCCAAAAGGAAACCCTACTTCATTGTTGGGGGGAATGTAAACTGGTTCAGCCACTCTGGAAAGCAGTATGGAGATTCCTCAGAAGGCTAAACCTAGAGCTCCCCTATGACCCAGCAGCCTCACTTTGGGGCATCTACCCAAAAGACCACAAACAAGAACCCACTAAAACCACCAACACAACAATGTTCATCGCAGCACAATTTGTCATAGCTAGAATATGGAACCAACCCAGATGCCCCTCAGTAGACGAATGGATCAGGAAAATGTGGTACATATACACAATGGAATTTTATGCCTCTATCAGAAAGAATGACATTGCCCCATTTGTAAGGAAATGGAAGGACTTGGAAAAAATTATACTAAGTGAAGTGAGCCAGACCCAAAGAAACATGGACTCTGTGGTCTCCCTCATAGGGAATAATTAGCACAGGTTTAGGCAAGTCACAGCAGAGGATCACAAGAGCCCAATAACTATACCCTTATGAACACAGAAGATGATGCTAAGTGAAATGAACTCCATGTTATGGAAATGACTGTTATATCACTGTTGTAATTACTTTCAACATGCCATGTGAAACCGTAGCTTCTATTATTGATGATCATCTTGTATCCCCTTCCTATGGTTGTACCTACACTATCTCTGTATCTTATCTGAGTACATTGGGAACTGTGTATACTGGTATTAGAACTAGGAAATTGAAAGGGAATACCAAAATCGAGAGACATAGGGTAAAAAGACAAACAACTACAAAAGCAATACTTGCAAAACTGTTTGGTGTAAATAAACTGAACAACTCATGGAGGGAGAGGGAAGAAGGGAGGGGGGAGGGGGAATGAGGGAGGAGGTAACAAACAGTACAAGAAATGTATCCAATGCCTAATGTATGAAACTGTAACCTCTCTGTACATCAGTTTGACAATAAAAATTTTAAAAAATAAAGTTTATTCTTTTAAAAAAAAGCATACACTGCAGAGACATAGGGGAAAATGATGTTAACGGATGATGAAATGGTAATAGTTGTACTAGTAGAAATAGTGTCTTGTATGAAAGAATGTGCTTGGTATTCCCTTCAAGAGAAGATTGGATTAAAATAGGAAAGAAATAAAGAAATGGGGGAGTGCATTCCTAGATGCTGCAAATGTTTTAAGCAGAGAGCTGGTGGTGAGAATGCAAGAAACGTCTTTAGGAAAACAAAAACGAAACCATGTGAAGATAAAAGGAACTTGTGTTAGCTTTTATGGGAATTGTAGCAGACAACATAGATAAAAACCAATAGACCTTTATCCCTCAGGTCAATTTTGTTTTTTAATCTTAAATTTTTTTATGTTTAAGATAAATATGTATGCAAATATATATGTACATACCTTTGAAATTTATTTAGTGCATAGATAATATAGGCAATTTTATTTAATGTATACATAATATAGGTAACACACATAATTCTTCAGTGCAAGAAAATAAGCAATAAAACTGTGGTGAGATAATAAATACTGAAATGATTATTGAATCATAAAAAATACGGCAGTTATCCACAATAAGAGATGTATTATTTTTTATTTCTGGACCATAACCAATCCCCAACTTGTCAAAAGATATAATATTTATTGTCTCATAGTTTCTGAGGGGCATAAATTCAGGAATGACTTAGCTGGGTAGATTTGTTTCAGGGTCTCATAAAGTTTTAATCAAGAACATGATCAGTTGGAAGTTTCAAAAAAAAAAACTTCCCTCAATAATTGATAAAGTTAGTAGATAATAATCTAGTATGGACTTAATTGAAAAATAAATGAACCAACTTCCCCTAATTAATATTTATAGAATATTTCACCAAAATAGCAACTTATCCTGTCTCTCTAAGTAGGATGTGAAATGTGTACAAAGATTTAAAGTACTTTTCAATATAAAAGTCTAAGTAAACTTGAGTGTCTTCTAAATAAAATGGGTTTGAATGAGAAATCAGTAACAGAAGTGCATCTGCGTGATTCCCAAATATTCGGAAATTAAATGGAAATACTCCCTTCAAGGCAAACTTCATATTTCACAGCCCTAACTGGAAAAATGTCAGCTTGCTCACAGGTTAAGGGCGAAATAAAGAGGAGAAGAATGGCGGGAGTGGGGGAGGGGGAAATGCGGTCAAGAATCCAATATACACCCTAGGATATTAAGAACTGTGAAGGAAGGGGGTGTCAAGAGGAGAAAGGGTGGGGGTGCAGAAAGGGCTGACACCGATCCAGAGGCATTGCATTCACAAACTGCTTCGTAAAGTGGAAACTCCTTTGCACAACTACTGAAGATCATCGGAATCATTGACAAATAGCAAAGATGACAAGTAAAGAAAAATAAAGAGCAAAACAGATTCCAGCCAACAACCCTTTCCCAAAGAGAAAGAAGGTGGCTACACTTGATTCCTTTCTTCCTGCCTCCATTTACCAGCTAGAGAACCTCTCATCTTCTCCCTGGAGAAAGAGACAAGAAAGATGGGGCAGGAGCAGGCAGCAGGAGAGTCCCTCTGTGGTGCCTTCCCTTCCACGAGGAACAGTGGGAGGAAAGTTCCACCCTCCTCCAACAGAGGGTAGCATCCACGTGTTGGCTTTGTCAGGCTCTTGGTTCTGCATCCTAATCCTGTGTCTGTCAGAAGGATGACCTCGGGAAGACCAGCTCTTTCAGCAGAGCCTGCATCCTGTTTCTGGTCCTGCCTAACAATCCGCTCTTAGGCAAGAAATGTAGCCTGTTTGATTCCATCAACTGTAAAATCCAGATGGTTAAATACCTCCCTCTCAGGAGCCTTGGGAAGGCTAAATAACTGTCAAGAGCTATCCCAATGCGGATGGGAGAGAGGGAGGAATTAAAAGTCATGAAGGCCTCAGTACTTGCTCAGAGAGGTAACAGAGTCACAGGGGAAATAAATACATAAATTGGATACACATCATTGTTTACCCATCCACCAGGGAGTGTTTTTCTCCCAGGGCTGGGCTTCTGTTTAAGCCCTTTCCCCCAGTGTCATGCCAGGCTCCATCCATCCATTGCAGCTGGAGAGACAAAGAAGAGAGATTTAAGGAGAAAGCACCATAGTAAAAATTAAGTTCTCGTAGGATTATTCTGCTTTCAGTGCTCTCCCCGCCCCAAACCTTATTTCCAGGCTAAGCTTTTGTTTGTTTGTTTGTTTGTTGAAAGAATGTCACAAGGGCTGATGTCCTTTACACAGCAAAAAAGAAAGGAAAGACATCAGGGGAAACATTTTTTAAAGAAACAAGAGAGATGTCTTGATTGCCTTGCCTGTCAAACAGAGGACAATGGGAAAATCAAGAACTGTGACTTCGCAATGCCATGTTTAGAGAACTGAAATCTATTATGCAGAGCTCTTAGTTGCTCCTAAAGGTACCACAAATTACAAGACATTCAATCACCTTTGAGCAGTGCAGACAGAAGTCCTTTATCTGTGTAAAGTTCCCTGTAGCTATTTAAGTTGCCCTTCCCAAAGTCTAAATGCTAGAAGGTAGCCCAACTGTTTGGTCCACACACTCTGGAAAATGTTCCCAAGCATTTAGTCCTCTCACAGCTAGATGTCGTAAGTAAAACAAATGGCCAAATACCACACGTGCTTCTTTGCCTCTGGTTCAACATGTATAACAGCATTGTAAGGACATTGGTGTAAGAGTAATTGGAGATGGGGGGATTTCTGACATATGTAGCAGCAACTCTGTGTAATGGAAATTGCACAGTCTGGGAGCAGATAGGACTAAATTTGAATCCCAATTTTATTTTCTTCTTGAGGAACCTAGGGCAAATATTCTCTCCATTAAGTAGAATTCATTACTCAGATATGGTTTGTGGCTCTGGTAGAGAATGAGTTTCTTTACAGCCCATAGCACAGCAGAGCGGTGAAGTGAGGGGCTTGTGGACTGGTTTTGCATTTCCTTTACAGAATGACCAGCAATGGAATCGCATTTAGTGTGCCACTCTGCTTCCTCGTTCACAAATAGGAGTATTAATGTTACCTTCTCTTTAGAGGATTAAAGGAACTAACATCATACAACCCAGGGCACATTACAAAAAGGGATTTGTCTCTTATGGTGAAATGAAATGCCTACCACTGGGGATTGAAATCTTTCTTCTCTGTTCCTGATAATCTGACTCTTGGGGTAAAGGTTGGAAATGAGTTTATATGACTTGAAGAGCTCTAAATGAACTTTCACTTTCAAAGCCACTTCCCTAATAGTTAAAAACAATCACCACTCATCATTACTTGGTTGCAGGCAACAGATTCTCTATTAGAATAGACCAATCTTATTACCTCCCTGTTACATCTAGAAAGATTGCATTTATTACTATTATTATTATTGCACAAAGACATTATCACACCATTATAGATTTATTTTATCTATCAAATTCCAACCTCTCTAAAATTCCAAAAGTGAGATAAGGCCTTGAAACAAGGACAGTTACCTGAATTAAAAGGGATTGTGTCTGATCAACCTACTGAGATATGAACAAAATGAAACCCCCATGTAGTACTTGATGCTAACAAAAAATGTGGGAGAAATAGTAGATATGTGGTTCAAATTCAAAAAGAAAATAAGGGAGGTAAGGACCATCACGAGGAATTGGGGCAGTGTCAAATACATGTGTAACTGAATTTTGAGTCCTTCAACCAGCTTGTCCTGGTTTCTCCTGTCCTGTCTTTGATTACTTTTAATCTCTCAGAGATAGAGTAATGAATGCAGATAAGAAAATGGAGGGAACAAATCTTCACACAGTGAAAGTCAGTTCAGGATATTTGTTTCATTTACTTTGAATATATGCCCAGAAATGGGATTCACACATCCTAAGATCGTTCTATATTTTGCTATAGGAAGGATCTCTACTAAAGTTTTCCATAATAGCTGTACCAATAACATTCTTGCCAACACTAAATGAGTGCAGGCTAGTGTAAAACGACTCACAAATAAAATTGTGCAGTAGCTGCCTCCTCTGGTTTAACATATCATTTTTTTGAGATTCATCCACATTATTTTGGGCGTCAGCAAATTGCTTCTTTACAACTGAGTGATATGAATGTCACACACTTTGCTGATCTGTTCCATTCTAGAGGAAGATCCGATGGTCCCCAGTTCTTGGCTCTTATAAAAGCTGCTGTCAATGTTCTTCTATCATCTTTACTTTTATTTTATTTTATTTTTGTTTTATTGAGACAGTGTCTCACTATATAGCCGAGGTTGACCTCAAACTCAGAATCCTTCTTCCTCAGTTTCTGGGCTGCTGGAATTACAGACCTCTATCACCACGCTCTACTGTACCCATCTTTATATTGATGATAGTTTCATATATCTCAGCTAAATCCATTCTGGTAGAATAGCTGAGAGAGAGTAATTAGTCTAAAAGAAACTTCCAGACCATTTTCTGAGCTGGTTGTACCATTTTATAGCTTAACCTACAATGATCAAGAATTCTCATTTCTCCACATCCTAACCTGTATTTCATATGCTTGGGCTTTTAAATTTTAGCCTTTCTCTGGGGAGCTTAATGTGATGTTGTAGTTTTAATGTGTATCCCCTTGATACTTTCTGTGTTGACTGCATTTTCAAGTGCTGATTGGCCATTCAAATATTTTCCTTTGTGAATAGAATGTTCAAACCCTTTGTTTACTTTTAGATTCTTGGTAGGAGGCTTTATATTCTGAATAAAAATCCTTTGTCAGAGTTACATGTTGTAAATATTTTCTCTCAGATAGGGAAAATGAATATTCCTTTTCTCAATGGTATGTTTTGATGAGCCAAAGGTTTGAGTTTTCATAGAGTCCAGTTTATCTATTTTTTTCTTCTTTTAAGTTTGCTATTTTCTATGTCTTGTCTATATTGTCTCCAAAAATCACATATATATTCTCCCAATTTTTTTCCTGGAAGTTAAAAAGTTGTAATTTTAATACATAGTGCATGATTTAAACTACATCAGTGTTCACCCTGTGAGGAAGATTCTTGCTTGTCTTTTTCTGTGTGTGTATCCATGAGTGCCTTCATCATCCAGTAGACAGTCCTTTGGTTGGGGTGCTCTGGCCCTTGGTAGCCATTTGAGTGACCAGAGCTGGGAGGAATGGTGAGTTTTGAGTTTCTGGCTCCTGTTATTTTCCATTGATCCTATTGTCTACACTCCAGCCAGAATTGTACTTTTAAAATTACTATTGTCACTTTTTAGTTAACCTGGAGATATGGAAGTGCCAGTTATCACAACTGTTCTTTATTGAAGCTCATTATTTTGTTGGCTCACCTACATTTGAACTCTCATGTCATTTCTTAGTAACATCTTGTCAATTTCTACCATGAAACCTATAACGATTTTGAGTGAGATCGCATTGAATTCATGGAACCTTTGGAGGGCAATCATTTTTAAACTACTTTAGTCAACCCAGACCATGATTTCAATATAATTTGTTTGCTCCGAAATATCTAGCAAGTTTTCAATCGATTTCTTGCACGTATATAACAACATTTAGTTATAAGTACTTTATGTTTTCATGTTATCAAAAATTTTGTTATTACACATGTAATTTATTTATATTCATTTACTTATTTTGCACCAATACTGGAGCTTGAACCCAGGGCCTGGGCATTGTTGTTTACCCTTTACACTCAAGGCTAGCACCCTACCACTTCCAGCGTTTTGGTGGTTAATTGAAAATAAGAGTCTCCAGGACTTTCCCATCCTTGTTGGCTATTTCAGACTTCTATGTAGCTATGATTATAGGAATGAGCCAGCTCTACATTTAATTTTTTAGTTATCTATTGGTAATAGAGATACAATTTTTTAATCCTGTGACATTACTAAATTCACTTATTATTTCTGCTCTTTTTATTAAATTTATTTTATTATCTTTGATAAAATAATTCATTTTATTGCCTTTATTAAGTTTACCTTTCTACAATAAGGTTTTGATGCAAACTATCAAATTAATGAGCACATTGTATCTTGATCTGTATCACTACTCCCATGATTAACTTTTTTTTATATATATTTTTATTATCAAACTGAATTACAGAGAGGTTACAGTTTCGTACGTTAGGCATTGGATACATTTCTTGTACTGTTTGTTACCTCGTCCCTCATTCCCCCCTCCTCCCTCCCCCTTTCCCTTCCCCCCCCATGAATTATTCAGTTCATTTACACCAAACAGTTTTGCAAGTATTGCTTTTGTAGTTGTTTGTCTTTTTTACCCTGTGTCTCTCAATTTTGGTATTCCCTTCCAATTTCCTAGTTCTAATACCAGTATACCCAGTTTCCAATATACTCAGATAAGATACAGAGAAAGTGTAGGTACAGCCACAGGAAGGTGATACAAGAAGATCATAGGGAATAATTAGCACAGGTTTAGGCAAGTCACAGCAGAGGATCACAGGAGCCCAATTGCTATACCCTTACGAACACATAAGATAATACTAAGTGAAATGAACTCCATGTTATGGAAACGATTGCTGTAACAACTTTCAACGTACCATATGTAATTGTAGCCTCTATTATTGATGATCCATGATTAACTTTTGTTTTTGTTGTTTTCTATCCTGGGGATTAAACACAGGGCCTGTTTGCTATCTTTGAGCTCTTTTGCTCCAGGCTAGCGCTCTGCCCCTTTAAGAGCATCACTTCTAGTTTTCTGGTAGTTAATTGGAGATAAGAGTCTCCAGGACTTTCCTGACTTGTCTAACTTTGAACCACACTCCTCAGATCTCATCCTCTTGAGTATCTAGGATTACAAGTGTGAGCCGCCAGGGTATGGCCCAAGATTAACTTTTTACACTGAAAATTGTACAACTGAGGATGAAAACAATTTTGTTTCCTTTTTAGTAGTTAATTAGAGATAAGAATCCCATAAACTTGGGCTGGGGAATATGGCCTAGGGGCAAGAGTGCTTGCCCCGTATACATGAGGCCCTGGGTTCAATTCCCCAGCACCACATATACAGAAAATGGCCAGAAGTGGCGCTGTGGCTCAAGTGGTAGAGTGCTAGCCTTGAGCAAAAGGAAGCCAGGGACAGTCTGGCTCAGGCCCTGAGTCCAAGCCCCAGGACTGGCCAAAAAAAAAAAGAATCCCATAAACTCTCCTGCCTAGGCTTCAAACTATGCGACCTTCACGTCTCAGCCTCTAGACCACCTACAATTAAAGGCAAGAGCCACTGGTACAGGATAATTTTTTTTTCTCTAATCATTCCATTATATGAAAAGAATGTTAAAATCACCAATTCTAATTGCAGCTATATCTATTTTAAGCTCCGTAACGGGGTATACGCTTCTTTAAAATCATTGTATCTTCTCAGTGAATTGACCCATTAGTCAATTTTAAATCCCTCCTCTGTTTTTTTCCCATTTTAATGCAATCACTCTAGGTGCTTTATCAGTATTGTTTGCATTATATCACATCCTCCATTCTATCACATTTAGCCAATCTGTTCTGGTTTAAAATGCATCTGTTGTAACAGTAAATATCATCATTATTGTATTGTCAATCACTGCCAATTTGTTGCAGTGTTAACTGACTCCTTGTACCCTTGATGTAATTATTGACATAGCTGAGGGTTAAGCTACCAATTTTGCTATAAGTCCTTCCATCTGCTCTTGCTCATTATTTTCCCTGACTTCATGTTGATAAATTAATCATCTTTTCATAAGTTTCTAATTTTTCTCCACTATTAGCTTTTTGTTTGTGAGTTTCATTTCCTGCTACTGGTGCTATTTACTATTGCCTTAGGGACTGTCATGTGTATCTATGACTTATGAGAGCCTGTGATTATAAGAAGCGAGCTTGTTCTACTCGTAGCATGCAAGATCTTTTCAGAGTCCCCTTTCGCTCACTTCTCTCTCTTCTGCGGTTGTCACATTTGCCATGATTTCCACAATTTATACTTTCTAATTTGCTTTCAGTGACACGGTGGCCCTTCAGAGGAGGAAAAAAAAGATGATTTGATATATTGATTTGCTATGTCTGGGATGTTTCCTTTGTATTTATTTAAGTTTCTATCTAGCATCATATCCTTTCAGTACAAAAAAAGAAAAACTCTCCTTCATATTCATATGTGCTAGCTGTACTGATAAAGTCACTGTACTTGTGGTCGTTTCTTTCTTTCTTTTTACCTTGACCAATACTAGGGCTGAACTCAGGGTCTAGAACACTTTGTTTATCTTTGTCACTCAAGGCTGGTACTCTACTACTTGAGGCATGCCTCTCCTTCTAGCTTTTTCTGGGTAACTGGAAATAAGAGAGTCTCAGATTTGTCTGCCTACACTGGCTAAGAACTGCAATCCTCAGATCTCAGCCTGCAGGATTACAGGAATGAGCCACAGATGGGTGTTCGAAACCCTTCCTTTATATCACCATTTCTTAGAATGGTATTAAAAAAGTAACCAGGCATTTCGTAGCTACAAAGATAAAAACTGACATGCACTACAAAAATTTGTGAGAAGTTATGGAAAGAGGAACACTACCTAGTATAGAAATAACTAGGAGAAAGTTATGGTTTCAGTAATATCTAATATAAATTTATAATGTTAATATTTCAAAGATTAAAAACAGCTGGGAAGATGGTCACTTGAGAGATCAGAAAGGTTTTTATTTTTTGTTCTTTATTGTCAAAGTGAAGTACAGAGGGGTTACAGTTTCATAGGTAAAGCAGTGAGTACATTTCTTAGCCCACTTGTTACCTCCTCCCTCATTCTCCACCCCCTGTCTCCCCCTCCCCATTTCCCTCTCCCCACCAAGAGTTGTACAGCTGGTTTACACCATATAGCTTTGTAAGTATTGCTGTTGCATTCAGAAAGGTTTTTGATATCTTTACAAAACAGAGAATATATTGTTTTCTTCCTTGTTTTGTATTTTAACTAGATGCTAATTTGCAATGATAACATTCCATCGTTACTTACTTGCGTGATTTTCATTCAATAAAACTCCTAGAGCTGAGCAATACAGGTGTGAAGTATGCGCTGTTTTTCTCTGTGGATTCATATTGAATGTCTTAGCCATTTCTTTTCCTTGAGAAGCCTATGAGGCAATGAATTTTATCTTCTTGGAGCTCACAATGTAATTGATGAAATCCCAAGTTTCTCTTTAGTCCTTTTCCCTCCATCATTGTTGGAGCCAACAACAGATATATCTCTCTCAATTTCCAGGAAAAGCAATAACCTAAAAAAATAAGGACTCCTGAGCATTGTTCTTGATCTCAAGATCAACCATTTTTCCTGTCAGGACAATTCCATTATATGTCTTTCACATTGCTGAGCCCTGGAAGTTTCTTGGTCTCAACTTTGATCAATTCCTGGGGCTTCATTATCAAAAACATGAAACTCCGGACTTATTTTCAAATGTTCCTTTCCTTGGAATTACAATGTTTGCCCGTGGATCCCCTTCTTGAATTTGGATCCATCTAGGACAGATTTGATTAATGGCCAAACCATCAAATGTACTTGTTTCTCTATGCTTTTCAGTGTCACCTAGCCTGGAATCAAAGTTACTGTTTCACCCTCCCAACAGGTAAACAGGCCACCTTGAACTTGTAGAATTTTGTCTTACACCCACATTGAAAGATAAAAAGTTTGTATAATAAAAATTTTATACCAATGTTCAAAATTCATTTTTGCAGCCGCAATCATATCAGAGACATTCATGTACACTGAATACTGAATCCAACATTTTCAAGGCAGAATAACTTTAACTTTAATTTGAGCACAGATTTCAATTCTTTGTTGCAATGAAGAATGTCTTTACATACTATAGGTGGACTGAAAAACTAGAAAGGAACAGATTTAAAAAGGGTTATATGTTACTTGTATATTTTATGACTAAAAGCATACTTGCCTATTTTCATGATACACATTTATACTCTTGGATCATTAGCCAGTGGAGAATATGCCTTTATTGAGCATGTCTACTCAAAAGGTTTGTGTGGAATTATTTCATCCTCTCTGTGCTTCACCACTTCCTTTGACTGGAATAAAAACTACAGAATGGTCTTTGTTTCCTTTCCTATTCTCCTTTGGCAAACCATCAGAAAATCTTGTTGACTTCAGTTAAACTCCAAATCTTCTGCCTTCCCATTACCTCCACTTCTACCATCACAGATTATGCTACCATTTCTCTTCACTGAATGACTTCAAAAGACTGCTAACCTTTTCCTCTTTGCTGCTTTTGCCTACACATTTGCTTCCTTCTTTTTTAGTATTGTTCCTCCAACTTGAGCCAGATTATGCCATTCTCAGTGAAATTGTGCAGTGACCCACATTACCCTCAAGTAATGCCAAAATCCTTACAATAGCAATCAGGTCCTATAATATGATCCTATTTCCCATTCTTGACTTTTTTTCCTAAAATGTTTCCTATCACTGCTTCTGTAACATTCATTTTCTTTCCTACTTTATTCCATCTGTGCCCTGCCTTGAGATTTATTATTAGCTGTTCTTTGTTCCTGAATTTCTCTAAGACATATATTGATGATACATAGACTTTTGCTTAAATGGAACTTTATCTAGTGTCCACTATGACGACCATGCTTAAAAATGTAACTGCCTCCAAGGCCCTGTTCCCAGGTGCCTTACTTGTTCTGCTATGCTTTCCCCACCATATCATTTTACTATATAAAGAATTTACTTCTTAGCTTACTGTTCATTTGTAATCTTACTACCCTGAAAACTAAGCCACAAAGATAAGTACCTTTGTTTTGTTAACTATTATATATCAGCATCCATTACAAACTGCCACATTAGAACAGGCAGTCAATAAACATCTCTTCTTTGAATGGATTAAATCATTTAGTCATTTCATTCACTTTTGTGATAGAAACTCTATTACAATATTCCAAGAGGACAATTAACTACATCACCTATTCCCAAGTAGTTACTAGCCAAGTATATATACAAGTACCAATAGGAGATCAAGCCATTAATCCCAGCCTATTGTGCATTCTTATCACATTATCCCATGAACTCTTAGAAGATGAGAATGGTATACATACCACATCTTTCAACATATATATACATACATATGTTGCACTATGCACAGAGAATGTTTAATAAACATTTATGAAGTTGCACTTACCTAACTTTTCCCCCATAACACAGTCTTATTTGTTGCAGCTGCCCTATATTGACCCTTACATCATTTGCTGAATCAAGGTAGCTTTAAAGTCTTAGATATTATCTGAGTGAATCAAGGCTCAGCTGGATAACGTCAAGAGTAGAACACAGATCTCCCATTTCTGCAGTCATTTATTCTTTTGAGAGCTTTAGTATTTTCAATTTGAGTATTCTTGTACAATCATAAGTGCACAGTTCAAGTTTCTGAAGGCAGAGGCTAGCTATGTTCATCTTTTCTGTGTGCTTTGTAGTGGATGTGTTACAATGGCAAGCACAGTTAAGAGTATTCAATAGGTAATTGTTTAAGTCCAACAAGGTCCAGTCTGAAATAGTACAAACAATACAACCAATGAAACTAACCTGTGTGGTCAACCAGAGTTAATGAGGGAAAATAAGAAATGAAACAGCCTCACTACAAGAGTTAATAAGCAATCAACTGAAACTCTAAAAGGAATCATAGTCTCTGAGACAGAGTTGGAAATTAAACAGAATTTGGAAGGTTTTTGAATCAATAGTCTCCATGTTTTTATTTTAATTTAAGGGAGAAAATACTGCAAGCCTTGAGCACAACTGGTAGATTGCTACTTGATCATTTCTTCCCCTGTCCCCATTGTACAAACAAAACCATAAATTACACTAATTCGTATTTGGGCTAAATGCTTTTCTGGGTGGAAGGTGACAGCCCAAGTAATCAGGGATTCATCATCGCACAAAGCCCAGAATCAGTGCATTACAGCTAGTCTCCCTCCCAGGATACTGCAAGAACCTGAGGCTCTCCTACAGTCAAACTGAAAACCTAGTAAATAATTTAAATATTTCATTTGTGGTCAGATAATTTTTCCTTCACTTCTGCCAGCAGCTGCAGAATAATGGCATCCATTCTCATGCTAGATAAACAAGACCTGGCCCAATATTATGTAAGTTTTTAGCTTAAATTTTCTTTCTAATGGATGACTTTTGACTTCTATAAAATAAATAAATTCTAATGAATTTTCTTTGGGCATATTTTAATCTCCAAGTTCTTGCTAATGATAAACCTATAGGCATATAGAAATGTTCATTGTCTATTCTGAAAAGGTTACACACAGAATCAAGGCAATTTGAACAAACAAATCAAATTAAGTCTCAAAGAGATATACAGATATTAGGCATTAAAAGAGAAGTCAAGAACCTGGTTCCATCTCGGCTCTGCTATTTCTTTGAGCTGGCACATGCTTGCAAGATGAAGCCATTTTGCATAAGTTAGAGACGGGAATGAACTTCAAATGCCAAAGATGTCTGTGTCTGATTTAAACTAAGATGAAAGTTTGGATTTGCATTATACAGAAGTTCCATAAGTTTTTTTTCCTACGATGTAATGACTTAAAAATGAGTAGTAAGTGCCAATTCCATATAAGACTCTGTGAAAAGTTTCAGGACTCAGTGATAAAAACCAACCTGGGTCCTTCCTTTAGACAGGGTGGCTGTCAAGATTCTCTCACTTGATTTATGAGGGCTGGAAAGACTAAAATGAATAGAGCACACTGGTAGGGTGGAACTCTTCAGCAGGAACTCATGTTTCAGTCTGGAGCTATAATTTCTTCCTCTTCAGGAAAATCTCAGATATGTCCTTAGAGCCTTCCATCTTACTGGCTGTGCACACACTTCACTAAGGCTCTTCTCCTTTACTAGCAATCAACTAATTGTAGACATTAGTCACAGGTACAAAGCACCTTCAAAGGTACACCTACATTTAAGTTTGGTTATATAACTGAGTAGTAAGACTTACCAAAGTTGTTACAAAAAATACCCATCACAGAGAGCTGATGGTTGATTGAGGAATAGATATCAAACAGAAAAATTGTATAAATCATTGTAGCCTGATGAGAAATACTGGAGAATTGTGCTAGACTGGGACCCAAAAGGCTCTCCTTCAGAACTCGCACACAAATGGAAACCAGCAGTGGACAGATGTTGGCCAGGTTAAAATGAGAGAAATTGCATTTCAGTTATTTTGGGTAGACATTAACAAACACTCAGAACAGAGGAGGAACTTGGTGTATTTAAGAAATGAAAAGAAGGAGCCAGGACAACTAGAACCTAGTCAGCTTTGTATTAAATATCATCAGTGGACAAAGGAGTACTCTGGGCCGAAATAAATGCTCTGGTATTTATTGGATCTAGGGATCTACACTAAGCATGTTTAAAAGAGCCTTGGTTGAAATATAATTTTTCTGATTCTATTGGTCCAATGATTTAACAACTTTCAAATCTCAGCTCAAAAGCTGCATTCTGTTCCTTCCCATTTTCTTCATATCTTCTCATTGTTCTAGAATCTCTGCCTCCTTTACTTGTCTGCATCCTGACTTTATATCTCCACCCAAATAGTCTGAAAGATCTATCAGAGCAGCGACTTTGGTATTATGTACTGAGTAAATATTTTAGTATATAAGCTTAATCACCTTTGAGCTTCACTTTAGAATGTTAGAATGGAAATCGTGTATGATTTCTCCAAGAACTGGCCCCACAACCTGGGATAAATGTCTGTGTTTAAGTCCCAAACTTTAATGAGCTACAAAATTGATTGTGTTTTCTTGTTGACAATGTACTATTTGTATTTCTGCTTTGTTTTGTTTTTGTTTTTGTTTTGTTTGTTTTTGGCCAATCCTGGGGCTTGGACTCAGGGCCACTGTCCCTGGCTTCTTTTTTTTGCTCAAGGCTAGCACTCTGCCACTTGAGCCACAGCGCCATTTCTGGCCATTTTCTGTATATGTGGTGGGGAATCGAACCCAGGGCCTCATGTATATGAGGCAGGCACGCTTGCCACTAGGCCATATCCCCAGCCCCTGTATTTCTGTTTTGTTTTTTGTTTTTTGCCAGTCCTGGCGCTTGAACTCAGGTCCAAAGCACTGTCCCTGGCTTTTTTTTTTTTTTTTTTTTTTTTTTTTTTGCTCAAGGCTAGCACTCTACCACTTGAGCCACAGCACCACTTCCAGCTTTTGCTATATATGTGGTGCTGAGGAATTGAACCCAGGGCTTCATGTATACGAGGCAAGCACTTTACCACTAGGCCATATTCCCAGCTCTGACAATGTACTATTTGTGTTTGTGTGGATTCTTTTTTGCTACTGTTTTCTTTTTTTTTTTAATTTAGCTTATGTTTCCAGTACAGCAAAAGGAATAGAAAGGGACCGTGATTAAAACAGTACAATAAGGTAGTAGGAGATAGAATAATAGCTATACATTTATCTAGTTTCATAACAGCAAAACCGTTCTCAAATGGTTCCAATTTTATAATTAAAGTGAAATGTCTCTATCCCATATTATAGTGGATGAAGAAAAAGAACATACAATTAAGCAAAGACATGGCTTCAGACCTTAGCTATTTGGTCATAACTTGCAAAATAGGTAGATTAAAAACTCTCAAAAAATGATAGTTTTGTGTGGGTTTACTAAGATATATACCACAATGCTAAAGATGGATCTGGTTCAAAACTTAGCCATTTGCTAATTATTTGAAATCTATGTATATAAAGAAGTACCAAAAAGAGATTATTATGATAATTTACTAAAATAGATGAAAGTATTCTATGTCTACCACAGAGTAGGTACCAAAAGAAATGAATAAATATCATTATTGCCATGATATATTTGATAGGTGAGCATAACATTTCTATACCATACCACTCTATCCTTGTTTGCAGACTATAGGTATCCAATTAATCATATAATTGCTGATGCATTGAAATAAATCACTAAGTTGCACCAATATAAGGGCTGAGTAAAAATTTTAGTCTCCATATGAAAGCATTTCAGAAGCTCACACACTTTTGATCATATTTCCAGAAGTTGGGTCATCAGCATTTCTTGGTATGTTCATGCTTGTAAATACAAAACAAATGTGGAGGCTGAATGGAGACATTCCCAGCCAAGAATGATGATATCAACTAGATGTAGAAATAAGCTACTGCTTCCTGTTTCTTACAGATGAGAAGACCTGGCCGGCGTGTGTCCTTGAGTCTTCTGTGTAAATAGCCTGCCCCTTACATAGCATTTTCCTTTTCTTGAGAAAAACTTGATTCCTTAGCCCCCTCCTCCTTCGTAATGTGATTTCTGTACTCCTCTTGAAGTTGGCTCCTAAAACAGCCTAGCCTTTTTATGAGACTGTAAACTGGGACTCTTGGAAAAAGGACGAGTGTTAGGCTGGCTCCCCACTTTCCCACAGTGTTATTCAGAGCCTCTCAAGAGTCAGCCCACCCTTTCTTCCTCTTTTTCTTACAACCAATGGCAGGTCAAGAAAAAAGAATCTAACTTTTGTTTGTGTTTGTTGATTGACCCTTCACCTATGTGCCTTCTTGTTTAAGCGGCACAATTTTAAGCTAATTCACCTCTCCTTTGAGTAGAGGGCTGGGACATAGTGACATAGACCTATGGCATTTGTGGAAGGCCAGTGTCAATGATACCAAGCTCAACTGAGTGGTTCAGGTATGCTCAAACACAAGAAAACAGATGCCACTGTTCCCGCTCTATGAAAATCCTGACTTTTAGGAATGGCAGATTACAAAATGGGCAATTTATTTATAGCATGAGTTGGTAGCATCAAAGTGATGTGAGAAAAAAATAAAAGTGGGACCCTTGCTTCAGGTCAGGGAATGAGATTGGGAGGATTAGGGGTGGTTTCCTGCAGGAATAAAGAAGGGGAAATCAAATACAGATTCCTTTCTCAGCATACAATGTCATCAAATAAGATGAAAGAGACAGAGATGAGAGTGGAGAAGGAGGGGTGGTATTCAAGTCACTGGCTCACAAATAGAAAAGTAGGAGCTTAAACCAAGTTCACTGAGGGCAGAGGTGATTTCTCCATGGCTTTTTCCATCTCTTTTGATTTTGAGGACAGATCAAAGAAAGAGACCCATTAGAAGATGATGGCCGAGTCAGCACTTAACATCCAGTGCGTGTGGGTGAGAGGGGACCTGGACAGAAATGCCAGCAGGATTGCCAAGGCCTGGAACAAAGTCATGTGTTTAAGACACAAAGAGCCAAAGAACTTGTTCTTTGGTGCTTCAAGCACCTGCAGGGGCTCCTTAAGTCATGCTGTGTGTCTGACTCAGGATAGAAAGACAGCAGAAAACCTTTGCAAGACTTTACTTAAGAAACTGACTAGCAGGAGAAGTCTTGGCTCTATTTCTGGGTTGAATCTTCTTTATGGTTGGCAATTGCAGCTCTAATATATATTGTTTTCTAGGACAGAGTATGTTGATTAGTAGTTATTGGCTTGTTTCAATGAAAAATAATGAGTTAAGAAAAGCAAGGCCAGGCGCTGGTGGTTCCCACCTGTAATCCTATCTACATAAGAGCCTGATATCTAAGAATTGCAGTTCAAAGCCAGCCCATGCAGGGAAAGGCCATGAGACTCTTATCTTGAATTAACCACCAGAAAACTGGAAGTGGTGCTGTGGCTCATAGTGGTAGAGCTCTAGCGATCAGAAGAGCTCAGAAACAGCTCCTAGGCCCTGAGTTCAAGCCCCACAACTCAGAAAAAAAAAGAGAGCAAAGGAAAGAAAAGTGGGTCATGAGAAGATGTTCATTGGATCTGTGTGGGATCTGTGTGGGGAAGCCCATTCTATCAGATGCCATAGAGGTGGGGCATGAACCATCAAGTTGTAATTACACTAATGTGCACTAATATGAAGAGATGATATCATTTGGGTGCTTTCAAGCTGGAAAGATAAACTAATTTCATGACAGTAAATGGTAAGGAAAATTGTTAGTCTAAAACAAAACAGCAAAACATGTAGTAAAAAGAACTACCTATATACAAATTACATGCAGTAGAAAATTCATATATGTGCTTATGTACAAATATACACATGTGTGCTGACACATACCTATATATGTATGGTATATGAGATTTTTATACTGGCTTATTTTCTCTGTAATACCTTCAGCAAAGTGAACAAATGCTATTCTTCATTGTGAGTTCCCCTTCTTTAAAAAATTGATACCCTTGATCTATGAAAGTAATAAAGTAAGGCCCACTGAAAGTACTTGGAAGAAATGACTGATGATTTAGTTCAATGGTAGAGCTATTGACTAGCATGCACTAAGACCCTGAGTTCAATGACTACTAGGAAAAATAAGGTAGAAGTAAATAATTAGATTCATTTAGACTTTTTTCTTATGATTATCCTTAAGTAATATAATATGACAAACTATTTACAACTATTGCATTTGGTATTATAAGCAATATAGAGATGATTTAAAGAATATTGGAGACTCTATATGGGTTATACACAAATATTATATCATTTCATATAAAAGATTTGTTTTCAGATTTTTGCATCTCTTGGAGGGAACAGATAAATCCTCCTTGAATACATACAGATAACTAGGCTAGATTAATCACGACTCTAGTTCTTCAATGTGCCCAATGTTTTCTTCTTCATCTTTTAGCCAATTTTAAGAGAGTTTGGCTTTATTTCCTGTCAAAGCAACATCTTTGGAAATAAAAAAATCAATCAGCTTGGCTCTTTTCCATAAGCTTCCTGTGTTGTTATTATTCCAATGTTGTGTTGTTTCAACATTGTATGGGATGGCATTTGGGAACATAGAAAGTTTGGTAATTGGAACAACAAACTAGCAAGCAGATAGAGGTTTACAAAATCTAGGTCTGCTATATGATGCAAAAACAGTCTTTAGGGAAACTAAAGAATAAATAAAGACATGTCATATAATTGCCTGTAAAATTTTAAGGCACTAAAAATAACATGATTTAACTACTATGTACTTGAATTCCTTCTTAGTGTTTCCTGGTTGGTAGGTCACACTTTTTTTGGTTTTACTTCCCTTTGCTGCCCTAATGCATACTTATAAGCCTCCTAATCATACAGTATGATGTTCAAAAGTTGAATAAAACATAATTTGAGTGGGAATTCCTATTACCAGCCAATCTTCATTTACAGAAAGTGTTTTCCATTATCTTTCTGAGCCCTTCACGAACACAGTTGATAATGTAGTATAAAATCTACAATTATAATAAGTATTCATGATGACCTCAAATGATTTTACTGTGGACATTTGCATAGAACAGTCTGAACAATCAAAATATCCAGGGGTCTTAAAGTGCATAGAGAAGATAGTGTTCAACATCTGCTTCCCCTCTACCTTTTCTTAGAAAAGACTTTGTGGTAGGATAATCCCACAGTTGTACTCAACAGAAAGAAGCTTGTTGTGAAGTCTTTGCATCCTCCAAGCCTGAGAGGTGACAACAGTTCTTGGAGCTCTAACCTATTGAATTCCATAATCTTAACTAGATTTGAGCTTCTTAAAACTTTCTAAAGAAAAGTATCCATTTTGCTATATTGGTAGAAGAAAACTTCCTTGAAGTGTTCAAACTTTGGCTTTAAGTGTCTATTTCCATTTAAAAAAAAAAAAGATGAAGGTCCATGAAGATGAGTTCAGAATCAAAGAATGAAAAGAAACCTCTGTAATCGAAAATAGGGTTCATCTACTTTCTGTGCCAACCAGAACTTCCCACAGGGAAAGTCACCTCACTGCAAGCTGGGCCCTCTGTGAAATATAGGTGTAGAGGAAACCAAAGAGGAATTGTTTCCTAAAGGATTTACAGTTCCCAGGTACATCTTATCAGATAATAACATTTCTGTGGTATTTTCATGCAAATGATGAGACAGTGTCCCTACATGTCCTAAAATCTCTGGCTTCATTCATAGTCAGCAAACATTGGTTTTATATGTAGTCTGTGCTAGACCTATCCTATTTAGTTCTTTTTTTTTTTTTTTGTCTCTTTTTTTGGTACTGGGGATCGAACCCAGGATGTTGCACTTGCATGGCAAGCACTTTGCCACTAAGCTACCACCCAGGCCCTTTTAGTTCCTATTATAGAGGAATTAAACCTAGATCCGGAGATTCAAACAGAAATTATTTGCAGAAAAAGAATTCGTAAATTTAATAGATCCAACACACATGCACACTTTTCCTCTTCTCTCTCCATCCCCCACCCATCCCCTGGCAATGTGCACACACATCCAGCTCTATCATCTCCCTAACTTTTGCCAAAGACAAGCAGTCCATTCAGAATTCTGTTTCTCCACTTGTAGGACCATCCAGGACTAGATAGATTGAAGCACTTGAAAGTTTTCAACATAAAATAGTGACCCACATCAATGGAGGCATTGTTAGAAAGATAGTAAGATGATAAAAATATTATGGTAGAACCCAGGAGTTAGGCAATTAACCTTTTATCCAAACAAGATGGAAGATACATATCATAGAAAAGAATGAGTCAGACCATCAGGACATTTGGAGCTCCTACTTCTCTACCAATTATAATAAAATAGACCTATTGTCTATTATCAGTTAATTAAATGAAAATAGACTTTACTATCAAAAGCTGGGATCCTTGGAAATGATCAACTATTGACTGGACACTTTGCAATAGACCTTTCTAAGAAGAAATGATCACAGTGCGCTAATAGAGACCATGTACGAAGATATGATAGATACGGTCGTGTTGGAGAAAAGCAGGGACCCCTTAATTCACAAAGAATTAACTTAGTACCTACTGTGTAACCCACTGTAGCAAGCTTTGTAATGTAAAATAAATGTAAAATATAAATAAATAAATATCCGACTACCGGCTAAACAAATTTCATTATATCTCAATATTTATGATTACCCCAGTGAATGTCTCAATTAATTTAGTCTTTCAATTTCTGGTCAATGATAATATAAAAATTACTTATTTGACTGTAACTTGGTTATTTGTTTTCATTTTCAACATAAAAATAAATCCTCTGTCTTTAATTAGAAGTTCTTCAGCCTCTTAGAATGCCAGACACAGTTTTAACAAATCTGAAAAATATTATTCTATGATCACATATGGTCATGTCTAGGGAAGAACACAAACCTATCTCTTAAATTTAGCACCATCAGGATAACACTTCCTGGTCATGTTCTTCTGTTTTATGGGAATTTTTATTGCCATCTCAATTCAAGAAATTTAATTTCCAAGTGCTCAATATGGGCTCCAAATAACTTTGAGAGAAGTATAGCACCTGAAGAACCAATGGAATATTGTTCCTTGCAAAAAATTAAACATGCAATGCTTTCCTACTATCCCTTCTTACAAGTGTGAGCTACAGTTTGTACATTTGTTTTGGTAAATGCATCATGCCAAGTGTGTCCTTTATTATACTAACAATCCAAGTTACTTCTTTGGTAAAACAACCTAATAACTTTCTCGGTTTAGTGTGGGTGTTAGTCATGACCCAAGTGAGAGAAGTACGGTAGTCTTTGTGTCATCTGACTCACCATAGCTTGGAGAAATTATACTTTGTCATAATGCTATCGGAACTGAAATTTCCAGGTGCCCATGCTAAGTGGAGTGAGTCACAGCCTTGGCAGAGAATTCACAAGGTTTAAATACCCACTCCTAAGTGCAACATAAAATCTTGCTCATTTCCAGAAGTCGTCAGGTTTTATGCCATTCTATTATCATCCATTTCTTTCTATCACATGCCAGGTTAATCTCTTCACAGAAGGCCACTCCCTCCCAGAATGATTCCATAGATTGTTCTTCCAAAGATAGTAGGAGAAAGAAAAGCAATCGAATGTAAATTCCTTTCTGGAAATGTTTGCCAGGGAGAAAATTATAGGCAATGGTGAAAACTGAAGTCTTGGCTCGAGCCCCTTACAAAACAATAGTCCTTTCTAACTCATTTTCCCTCATGGGCTTTTTCTGAAAATGATATCAAAAGTGGGAGCTGCCAGTCTATCCCTAAGTAACGCTTCAGATTCCAGTTTGAGCTGGAGACCAGAGGCTCATGCCTAACTACTCAGAAGGCAGGGATCTGAAGATCACAGTTTGAAGCCAGCCCAGGCAGGAAAGCTTGTGTGATTCTTATCTCTCACCACCAAAAAAAGCCAGAAGGAAAGAAATGACTCAACTGATAGAGCACCAGCCTTAAGCAAGAAAGCTAAGGGGCAGTGTAGGCACTGAGTTCAAGCCCCAGGAGCAGCACAAAAAGAAAAAAAAATACGATACATGTAACTGTGAGATGTTTAAAGCAGAGCAGGTCTTAGAGAATTGTGATGCCACAGAGAATTAGCTTGGTGTGGCTTCGTTTCACTACTCTGGCTCACTTACCATTCCTTCCTCCCTTGAAGACTTTGTCCTAAAAAAATCTTCAAGAATCAAAAGAAAACTAATGGTGGATTCTCATATATGGGTTTGTTAAGACCCAAGAAATTATTTCCAGTAGAATATATTAACAATGGATGGCCACATTTAGAAGAGCCACATAATACTTTTGCATTGTCCTTTCTACTCCTTCCATTGTTAACTCCTCTGTTAGTGAATACTTAAGTTTAACATGGAATCTATGGTTTTTAGCAAGGTTACTATATGCCAGACAGAATGTTTTCTGTATCCCATATCTTATTTATTCTCCATCACAACCCAGTAGGCAGATGCTGCTTATAAATAAAGAAATTAAGTTTAGAGAGATTAGGTAAAATTTGCCAAGAGAACTGAGCAGTATCATTTCTAACTTCAAACTGAGTCCTCTACTCAAAAGCTATGTTCTTTTCCACACATTGTATCAAATCTGTTATGAGTTGAGTTCATGTAAAACATGCATGCTGAAGTCCCAATCACTTATATATCAAAGTGTGGAATTATTTTGAGCTCTACGCTTAGTGAGGAAAAGTTAAAAATGAAGTGATTGGTTGGGCCCTTATCCAATGGCAGGTGTCCTCATGGGAAGGATTAATATGAACATCACCGCAGGCATGGAAGAAGCCACTGTGAAGATGCACATGGAGAAGATGGGCCTCCACAAGCCAAGGAGAGACCTCAAAGTGGTCCTGTCTTCAGAGTCTCCCAAAGATACCAACCCAAGTGTCACTCGGATTGTGAATTTCTACTGTCCACAAGTGTGAGCAGTATATTTCTGTCACTCAAACTGCCCGGTTTGTGGCATTTTCTCACAGCAGCCTTAGCCATATAAAAGAACCTCTCTTTACACTCTAGACGCTACACTTCGGAGCGCACTAGGAGAAACCACAAGACATCACCAGAAATTCACTTGTCTCCTCTTCCCTTCATTGAGGACCCTTAAAACCAACTCTAGCATTTCTTATCCAACATTGCTTGTTTTAGTCCCACCACTGCATTTTGTATCCATAAAATCCTGTGATTCTTCTGTCCCTTTAAACTTAATTCTTTCAATCAAGCCTCTTTGAGTTTTATTTGCTACCAAGAAAGAACACTAAGAGAGAGATTATCCTAAAGGCTCTCCTGTTCCATTCTGTGGAAAAATCCCACTAATATCTTCATAAGACAGCATCAATACAAAGCAAAGGAAATTATTACAAATCAAAATCAAATCTAATACAGCAAAACCAAGCCAAAGAATGAGAAGACTAAACTGTTGGGCATGGAAGTTAGATGAAAAAAAACAACAACACATTGGATTAAAAAAACACCTTAATTTGAATTATATAAGCAGTCTGAAACTGTCACCTTTGACTCGCTCCTCTGTGCCTCTTATACAAGCTTTCTGAATCTCTGCAACACACATTTCTCCTTTCTCTATAAAATAAGCCTACAACCTTCTTTATTATATAAGGGTGATTAACTAGACTTCCAAGATCTAGTTAGTCAGATAGGTAAGAAATCTGATGTGGCCTGTCTTTCTCCCCTCTCTCATCTTTCCCTATTTGTTATCAGTTCAGTCTGCAAATGTCTAAATCGCAAACTCTGAAGTCCATGAAGGACTGAAATGTTTCTTCTGTCTTCTCTCTGTGAAGAGGTGAAATAGCAGCCATGACGTATAGAAGTAATGCAATTGAATTATTTGGAACTATTTTGCTCCTAGGAAAGCCCATCTCAGAAGAGTTCGTGAGCGCAATACTCAAGCTGAATTTTACCATATGTCAGAAATCATTCATCTAACCTGATTCCTCCCCTCTCTCCCACTGTTACTTTTACTTATTGATCAAATGGGAGAACACAGAGAGTCTATTGTGCAGCAAAACTGAACCGTGATAAATGCTGCTGAGTTAATAAGTTCCCAGTAGGCTCACACCAAGCTAGCATGAAAAAATAAGAAGTAAAATACTATCAGTTAGGGACTTGAGATAAACTCCACTTGGGGTATTTCATTGTCTTTGGTCAGCTTGTTGTGCCTTTTAGAAGGTCTATAACAAAGATAAAAAAATAATAATTTTTTAGAAAGCAGCCCTACCACCAGCAAAGGATGAGAATATTAAATCTGTAATCTTCTATTAAAGTCTGCCTTAGAATACTATTTTGGCAAAATAAACTGTGTCTTGGCACTATGCCATAATAAGACAAGTGCATTTAACTCCTGTTGGACCTTTCTATTTGATACGATGTCCTTAAGTTTTGAGGCATTAAGAAAGTCTGCAAAACATAGCTGGGTACCAGTGGCTCACACTTGCAATTTAGATACTCAGGAGGCTGGGATCTGAGGATCATGGTTTGAAGCCAGCCCAGGCAGTAATGTCCACGAGACTCTACCTCCAACAAAATACTCAGAAAAAGCTGGAAGAAGCTGTGGCTCAAATGGTAGAGTGGTAGCCTTGAGCACAAAGAATATCAGAGTCAGATCCCATGCCCTGTGTGTTTAAGCCTGAGGACCAGGGGGGAAAAAAAAGAAGGGAGGGGAGGATGGAGGGAGGGACGGAGGAAGGGGAAGAAGGAAAGTAAATCTGAAAAATAGAATTTGGTTTGGGAACTATTATTTTGTAGATTTGACTCCATGGATTGCAATGGTTTTCTCAATTTCTTTGAAACGAAGTGTATTATTTGTTCAGTATATGCACAATTATTGAGAATTAATTCAGAGGGTCACACTGCTCTGTAAAATGCTCTGTTCCTTCAGTCACTTCCCCAATCCTTCCACTACTCATTTGTTTTTCAGATGGAACTTTGAGATTTTGCTTAGCCAGCTTGAACTGTAATACTGCCATCTCTGTCTACTGAGTAGCTGGGATTACAGGCATGAGCCTGCATTTGACTGATTGATGGGGTTAAATGTCATTGATGTTTGCCATGTGAATCTCAAGCTGTGATCCTCCTAACTCTACCTCCCACATAACAGAGATTACATGTACAATCATATCAGAAGTCTATATAATTAGTGGGGTGTGTGTGTGTGTGTGTGTGTGTGTGCGCGCGCGTGTGTGTGTGTACTGGGGTACTAGGACTAGAACTTGGGGTTTGTGTTCATGCTATGTTTTATTGCTCAGGGCTGGTGCTTTACCATGTAAGCCATACGCCAGGCTGGAGTTCTGCTGATTAATTAGAGATGGAGTCTCAGAGACTTCTTTGGCTGGGCTAACTTCAAATCATAACGCTCCAGGCTTCAGTCTCTGGCTAGAGTTATAGGCATGAATTGCTGGCTCCAATGTGACCCCTGAGTCTTCTTAGAAGTCTGTCTTGTTGAAATGTCATTAGTGTAGGACAAGTAGCAAATATGACAGGTCCACTGAAGGTCCGGCTTTCTAACCCCATCTCCTGCTTTGCTCTGGTGACAGAGCTGGGCTGGAGGGGCTTCCCATCTGGTGTTAGTTAGGTGGACAATTCATACCACATTCAGCCTGAACACCTAGGCCATTTTTTTACTTGGGTTTTTTTCCCCACCCATGCTATTCTTTGTATGTGTGTGTGTGTGTGTATGTGTATGCGCTTATGTGTGCATTTGTCCTAGGGCTGGAACTCAGGGCCTCTCCCTTTGAGCTTCATGATAGTCTTAGGTTAAATAACTTTCCTTCTCTATCAAGTTTATTGATTGATAGCCCATGTACTTTTTTTGAAGAAAAAAACATTCTGCTGTTGTTGAGTGGAATTTTGTACAAATGTCAATTAGACCAAATTCCTTGATTATAAATTATTTATTTATTAAATTAATTATTTTTTGTAGGTCCTGGAGCTTAAACTCAGAACTTAGGTCCTGTTCCTGGGCTTCGTTTGCTCAAAACTAGTGCTCTATTACTCAAGCTATAGCTGTACTACTGGCTTTTTTTTTTTCTGAGTAGTTTATTGGAGATAAGAGTCTCAACAACTTTCGTGCCCTGGCAGGCTTAAAACTACAGTCCTCTGATCTCAACCTCTTGATGAGCTAGGATTACAAGTATGGGCCACCAGCACTCAGTTATACCTGATGAAATTATAACTCATTAAATCTATAATACACCCCCGTTTGACCTTCTAAGGATGCTAGAGAGAAGACTAACCATTCCCTTAGCTTTCTCACAATAAACCAACCAAGGCTGTTCATTGCCTGGGTTTGCTACAGACAAGAGTATACATTGCACTGATCGATTTCATCACCTTTCCTTGAGTATTGTTGGTACCAGTTTGGGTTTCTACAGCCAACTATTATAGACTGGGTTGTTTACATACAACATGGTGGTTGGTTTGTGCTGCTAGGTTGCTTAAAATGCAGATAATGGGGACCCATAACTAGTTTCTCAAAACATGGAACTTTAAAGGTGTCTTTTAACGATACATTTTTTAGAGTTAACTGAACTCTTTCTGATAATTTTCCAGGCAGTCAAGACACAAACAAAAGTTCTTTTTCAATGTGGCTCCATGGTAGTTGCCAATTGGCAATTTATCTTATTGAAAAGTTTTAGGTTTCTCCCCATGAGACACTCTTTGGAAGCCAGAATATACCTCCCACACACCCCTGCCTAGATTATCACAACCTGGTATATGCCTTTAATTCTGGCAATGTTCTATGGCTATACGTAGGACTTGTAAATCTGACTGTATGTAACTCCCATGGTGATGTAATATTATATGGTACAAAGCGTTTTGCAACTGTAATTCAATCCTTAACTAGATGATTTTCTGCTAGTATAAAGGAAAGGTTCTCACATGGAGTAAGTTTGTTAAAGAGGTCAGAGTTACACAAAGTAGGCAAAATTCCCCTAGGGTAGATTTCACAAGGCGAGGCTTTGCCTTGATTAATAGACAGCCAAAAGGGGGAAGATTTATTCCTAAAATTACAAGAACTAAATTTTACCAGCAATAAGGGAGCATGAAAGAGGATCCCAGACCATAGATAAGAACACATCCCTCGTCTTCTGAGATACTAAGAAGAGAAAACAATTGAGCCAGACTCAGATTTCTGACCTACATAACAGTGAGGAGATAAGAAATATACATTGTTATAATCTGCTAACTTGTGATAATTTGTTATGCTGCATTAGAAAAGGAATATACAGGGGCTGGGGATATAGCCTAGCGGCAAGCGTGCCTGCCTCGGATACACGAGGCCCTAGGTTCGATTCCCCAGCACCATATATACGGAAAACGGCCAGAAGCGGCGCTGTGGCTCAAGTGGCAGAGTGCTAGCCTTGAGCGGGAAGAAGCCAGGGACAGTGCTCAGGCCCTGAGTCCAAGGCCCAGGACTGGCAAAAAAAAAAAAAAAAAAAAATAGAAAAGGAATATACACCACATTATGTTATATATATTCATAAAGATAAGAAAGATTGAGTGTGATATTTCAATTGTATCTGAGAACTTTTCAAGCCAGACAGTAGCATAGATCTCATCTGACTAAGTCTCTTTATTATTCAAATTAAGAGATGGAAGCTTTACAAAACCAACACTAGAACGCAGGTGACTCAAATCCAATTTCATTCTATCTCATGTCTTAAGTAAATCATACCAAATGCAAAATCACTATTGGAATCCAGGAACTAATATTTCTCCATTCATCTACATTCCTTTATTACTAGTGATAGAAACTACAAATTTTGTCAAAGAAGATTTTCTTAATAATCCATATGTATAAATCAGTGGACTTTCTCAGTAACTTCTTCTGTTAAAAGGTCCATGCATTCAAGACACAGCAATAATTTTCTTTTTGTAAAGGAGCTGGATTCGGGATATACCCTGGAATATAGGCAGCTAACATCTCAAGATTACCTTTAGATTCAGGAAAATGAGGGTTGCAAAGTTAGAGCACATAAAAATACTTCTTAATAGGTTGGCTTTTTCAAAAAGAGACCAATCTCAACTCCCAGGTCTCATTTTACATTAGATTCACACTGCAGTACACACCTTGGCGATTTGCTCTCTTCTCTCTACCACATACGAGTCTGCTCCTTTAAGTCCAGCAGGACAATTTCTCTGTGGAACTGTGACTTTGATGGGCTCACCTGATTAAACCAAGTTCACTAGGCTTAATCTTCCCTTTGATTAGTTCAAAGGTAGCTCATTAGAGATTTTAATTACATCTGCAAAACCTTTTCTTCTATATGATTTCACATCATGATGATATTAATATCCCTGCAACCAGGAACTTGGAATATTAGTCCTGAGGCCACCACCCTCTCTTACATACCTATTTCACTCAACCTTGTGAAGTATTAACTGGGTTGATGGATATTCTCAGGATGATCTCTGAAAGACAGTCAGCACTCACAAATGTTAGCCAAAATTTCTTATATTTCAGTCCCTAAAGAATTGACCGGGGGCTGGGGATATGGCCTAGTGGCAAGAGAGCTTGCCTCGTATACATGAGGCCCTGGGTTCGATTCCCCAGCACCACATGTACAGAAAACGGCCAGAAGGGGAGCTGTGGCTCAAGTGGCAGAGTGCTAGCCTTGAGCAAAAGGAAGCCAGGGACAGTGCTCAGGCCCTGAGTCCAAGGCCCAGGACTGGCAAAAAAAAAAAAAAAAGAATTGATCGGGAAGCCTGAAGCCAGTGGCTCACACCTGTAATCCTAGCTACTCAAGAGGCTGAGATCTGAGGATCATGGTTCAAAGACAGCCCAGGCAGAAAAATTTCCATGGTCTCTTTTCTCCAACTAACCACTCAAAAACCAGAAGTGGCACTATGGTTCAAAGTGGTAGAGCGCTAGTTTTAGACAAAAGAGCTCAGGGACAGCACCCAGGACCTGAGTTTAAGCCCCAAAACTGACAAGAAGAATCGATTGGGAAACTTAATACTGAGATGCATGTGTCTTCCAGTTGCTTCTGTGTGATTTTGGTTTATTTAGGTTTATATACAGCAATGCACTTACTCCCGCAACACTCTGTGTTAAAATTTGAAAGAATCATGATGCTTCACAAATGGCAGTGTTGCCTAATTAAGGGGAGAAAAGCAATAATATCAACACTGTGCTTGAGTAAAACAAGCCAGTTATTTCATTGACACTCAAAGGAAATTATAGATGGCTTTATATCAGCATTTTAAACATGCTATTTCCCTTGTTAAAGCATATTAGTGCATTGTTCTATGTTTAGCTGGGAAACGATGATGCCAAGATGAACACAATAAGACTTTCTTATCATTTAGCCTAAAACTATACATTCTAGAGGCTTTCTAAAATTAAAGTTCTGGCCATTCTGTAACACAAAAGTCTACCTATATGGATGGCCTAAGTGAATAGGTAAACACTTGTAGTCAGGAGCTATAGAGATATTTGAAATAGTTAGCCCCAAAAGGACAAAAAACCAAATACTTATCTATGAAGACTAACAGTGCCTGTTGGTAAAATGACCACCTTACTTGTCAAAGCACCAAATACTCTATTCATCTGAACCTAAGTATCATGGCTACTATCTGGTAGGAAATTGAGATGAGATTTATGCTGAAGTGTGAGAGATAATCCACCCTCACATAGAAAACTACAGCTCTCTGTTATTATGGTGCCTAGTTTTCTACAGACTATGCAACAACTGACACAGGAGAATTGACTCTCTACTATTTTCAAAAAAATTTAATGCCTGCTTAAACTACCCCATCTGCTCTGAAACCTGGTTGTGCACTGTCTATACAGGCTGAGTTCATCCACGGCTTGCATTTAGTGTGAGCTCAATGTCAGTTGACATTAAGCTTTATTTTGTATGTTAACAGGCCAGAACATGAAGACAATGTTTCAATCTTAACTCAACTACTGCCTAATTTCTGGATATGGCTAGGAGGTACTATGTAAAAAGTAGATTCCAGTTATGATGGAAATATTTACCCTCCCACAAAAAGGAAATAGATCTAGATTGTTGAAGTATTAAATGAGTGGAGTAACCAATAATGGAATCTTCATCACAATTAGCATGATGCAAGTTTTTTGTGTGCTCCTAAATTAGATAAATATACACATCTGCTGAAGCTAAACTAGAAGGTAGATATTTTAGTCCATGGCCTTCTACCATATATTTAGGAAAAATCTGATTTTCATATGATGGTTCTTATAAAGAAACACCTATTGCAAAGTTGTATTAACTAGTTTACAGGGAGTCATTCGTGAGGAGCAGAATTAAAGCTTTGCCCACAGCCTCAAAGCAGTACCCGCATTCTGAATGATCCATAGAACGCCTAAAGAGGAGTTGTGCTTATATGGTATACCATTCTGGCAGAGCAACATCAAAATGGGGCTTCATCTCACATCTCAAGAGGTTCCGAACTCAGGCTTCTTGCTTACATTAAAATTTATGGTCCATGGAATTAGAGACTCTGTCTGTCTTGTTTGTTGGTAGAAAATAACCTTAATGCTTAAAATAGGATCTGTCGTTTAGAGAATTCTCAATAAAAGCTGGACTTTGGACTAGACATTTTGAGAGGCAATTTAGAGGTATTAACTCATTCGATGCTTTTAACCACTCAGTAAGCACATCTCAGTCTAATTCTCATTTTATGGGCAGAGAAACTGAAGCACAGATGGTTTCAATAGTGTCCAACAGAACACAGCTGGAAAGCAAAGAAGGCCAGAATTCTTACTCAACCATGCTTTCTCTCCAACCACTGCACTCCACTTGGGTAAATCAGAGAAAAATGGGCCCTTGAAAACTATAGGCATTTAAAATGACTCTATGGAATCTGAATAGACAAATAACCCTAGCTGTTCCAGGCTCTCTTGAAGGTGGAAGAGGTGACAAAGAGAACACCAAAGTTTATCAACCCAATTGTCGGTCACCTCAATGTTCTTATACCACTTCTGGTCCTGATCACAAGCTAACTACTTAATTTCCTACTATCCAGTACTGCTTCTAATGGATTCTATTTATTTGCTTCAGAATTGGAACAATACTGAACCTAGAAACTAAAAAAAAAAAAATCATTTGTTTTTAAGGATTTTGGAGCTGTGCATTAGTAAAAGAATTTAGGAGCAACAGTTTATTCAGGTATCATGAAAGGAAAATAGCAGACAGCTAGGCAAAGGAGCATAATATTTCTATGGCTGGTGTGCACAGGCCTGGGGTGGGAGACAGGAAGTTATGGGATTCATGGAGGTTAATTATGGGGTTCGTAGAGGTTGTTGATTGGTTGTCTCCCTTTTTGTTGGCTTATTGACTGGCTACTTCTTTTTCCCCCCTTTGGACAATGCTTTGAATTTTACATTCAGTAAAGGAACAATCTGGAGAGTTCCACTTTCACATCTAAATTCTCCTGGCCCATTTCATAGGTTTGACTCACTCTGGCTCATACCTGGCTCACTGATGTATCCCAACAAGCCCGTGGCGTTCTCTGTATGTGTGTCTCATCACATGGGTCTTCCACAAAAATGAATATTCATTTATTGATTAAACACATTTCATACTAGTGTTGGCTGGTCACATATTTGTCCTATATTACCTTATTCAATCCTCCTGCAACTCTACAGAGCACTTATTCTTCTATCTCTGTTTCAGTTCATTCTAAGACTTTGGACATAGAGAACCTTGGAAGGGAAGAATGGTCTGACATATTCACACTCTAAAAGTGACTGAAGAATTGGATCATATCTGTCGTTCTGGATCTCACCAAAGAAAATGAACTGAAGGACAGTCTTCTGCATACATTTGCCTTGTTTCCACCCTGGTGACCAGCCAGCCCTGCTGTGGTAATGACCTTCACAGGAGTTTGTGGACTTCCCCTGGAGTGAGGCCTGCACTTAAAAAAGGAACTCAGCAGGCAGTATTTGTTTAACAGCCTGGCTATCCGGAATTCATGTAGAAATCAATGACAGGCAAATATGCCTTCGCACAACTTAATGGGATAAAATCTTACTAAAAAGGCTAAATGACCAACGAGACAATCAAATTTGCAGGGTAGAAGAAGAGGCTAAGCTCCTGAGGTGCTGATACTGACTCTGTACTATATCTGTTGTTTTCAAACCTATAAAAATGGAGAAGAGGGAGAATCATTAGCAAGACTTGCCAATGACCCCAGAGTCCCTGCCAGAGGCTGAATGCAAAATTTTAGTGAAAGAACCTGAAAAGAGAGAAAGTCACAATTATGTAACCTGCTTCCCTAATACAGTGTGGGAAAGGGGGAGAAATGCACAAGAAGAAAAAATGAGCAATATTCAGGAAACTCCTGGGGCTCGATTGACTTGATCATCAGAGAAAATGCAAAAAAAAAAAAAAAGAAGCCTGGAACTCCCCAGGGTATGAGGGGAAAGGAGCACATGGAAGAAAAAAACAAATAGGAAGAGGCATTGTAGAGATTTATAAAACATGCATCCTGAAAATTACATATTGATGGGTTTTTTTAAGTGATATATAATTCTGAGTCAAAAAGTATGACAAAATTTAAGGAAGAAAAAAAAGCAATCCCATTCCTTATCTCTTCTTATATTATCTTCTTTCCTAAATATTCCAAAATAATCATTTATAATGCCTTAGCCATTTCTTAGAATATTTACTACATATTAGAATTGTCCAGAGAAACAGAGCCAATCACGTAGATTTTATGAGAAGATTTATAGTGAGAATGTGCTCACATATTTATGGAGACAGAGAAAACCCGCAATTCACCCCATTTTGTCCAGGGTCAGGGAGTAAGATGCTAATGGTTTAAATTCTGGAGTCTGAAGGTCTAAGATCCAGCAATTCTAACATCCAAGGTCCACAGGAAATGGATGTCTATCCTAATTCAAGGAGAGGGGTGAATTTATCCTTCCTATTTATGGTCAGTCTGTAACCTGAATAGATTACAAGATGTCTACCTATCTTGTTACTAAGTCTACTCATTCAAATGCTTATCTACCACCACACCACCCAATTTTGAAATAATGTATGTTTGTTCCCAATTTAGCTGTGACATACCTTACCAAATTTCTTCTGTGTTTTCTGAACTAATGACTTCTGTATGCTCAAACTCTCTGACAGAGTTTCAGACATACATTGCTTTCAGTTAACACTGTCCCCTCAAAGTTAATATTTTGGAAACATAATATTCACCCATATATTGCTGTGAATAGAGCAAAAAATAGGTGGAAATGAGCACGAGTGGATTTGTAGGAAATGACTTGAAGTAACATTCTCCTTATGCGTCCACACTATGTAGCAAGAAGGCCCTCACCAAGTGCCAGTGCCGTGCTTACAAACCATGGGCTGAATCAATTTCTTTTTCTTTTTTTTTTGGCCAGTCCTGGGGCTTGGACTCAGGGCCTGAGTACTGTCCCTGACTTCTTTTTGCTCAAGGCTAGCACTCTGCCACTTGAGCCACAGCGCCACTTCTGGCCATTTTCTGTATATGTGGTGCTGGGGAATCGAACCCAGGGCCTCATGTATATGAGGCAGGCACTCTTGCCACTAGGCCATATCCCCAGCCCAATTTCTATTTTTTTTTTAACAAAATGCTCCGTCTCCGGTGTTTGATATAAAAAGAAAGTGGACTATAACCATCCAGTGAGCTCAAACACATCAAGAGTTCACTTTCCCCCCCCCCCCCTTGGGACCATCTTGTCACAAAAGTTTAGGTTCAAGTCCCAAGACAGCACATACCCCCCCAAAATCAATCAATCAATAAATCTTCCAAGAGGACCCCGGCGTATGGCTAGGAGACCTAGAGTCTGAACTTTGGTAATCCTCTAGTGCTGCATCAGGGAGCCTAGAGGTGAACTTCACTCTCTTTGGCTGTTTGAATTTTGTATTCAAAGTAAGCATTACTTCGGCCATTTACCAGATCTCTACATTGAAAAAGTCAAACCCCCAAATGCCCACAGCTGCGGGGCCACTGAGGCCGCCTGGCGCTCCTGGTGACCAAAGGGATCTCAGGCTGAGTCCATGGTCCCAGGTGCTCAAGATGTGCGCCGGGCAAGAATCAAGCGATTTGGATCTTGGGAACTGCCCCAGACCCTTCTCAATACATTTACCAACTCAGATCTTTTGCTTTATACAACAGATTTCCCATAAAGTAAAAAAATCAAGATGAGTAAAGATGTGGTTTGTACATAGTGCCCGAGGAAGCAGCCAACAGTGAAAGGTCACCACTGGGGCCCAGAAAAGCTCCCACAAGAGGCGAAGGCCGCCAGGCTTAGGGGTGGGGTCTCCTTCCCAAAGCTGCATAGCAAGCACAGTGGGCCCTCTTTGTCCTGTCACCTCTCTCTGCTATAGGAGATGCTATGTGTCCTGTCTTTCACTTTACCATTTATACTACTATTTGCCTACCTGCCGTAAGAGGCAACAAAGTTACTAACAGCTTGACTGTTTGAAAATATTTCACCCTCAGACATGATTAAAAGTTTGACTGAAAATAGAGTTCAGGTGAGAAAACCTTCTTCTCATGACTGTGAAGCTTTTACTTTATTATTTATTTGGTTTTTGTTTGTTTGTTTGTTTTGGTGCCGATCCTGGGGTTTGAACTCAGAACGTGGTTGCTATCCCTAAGCTTCTTTTACTTAAGGCTAATACTCTACAAATTTGAGCTACAGCTCCACATTCAGATTTTTTTTTCTATTGGGCCTACTCTAGTTATGATCTACTAACCAAGAAGTCCAGCCTGCAATCAAGGGAAAGGGTTTACATGAGTGTAAGGTAGATGCTTGGGGCAGGGGGATCTCAGAGGTGGCTGACCACACCTTGCCTGAAGACCAACCAGACTTCCAATCTTTATATAACACCTCAGTCAGTCAAGAGCAAAACTGAGTTACCTGATATTCAAATGGGTATTCAGACCTGGTACAGCATGTCTTGTAAGAAAGGGGACTTTTTAAAAATCGTTAGTGCAAAAGTGATGCCCAAAGAGGTTACAGTTATAAACCAGGTAATGAGTATATTTCTTTTGAATAGTATCACCCCTTCCCCCACTTTCTCTCAGCCTTTCCCTCCTGCCCGCCCTCCTTCGCAAGATGTACAGTTCATTCTCAACATATTGTCTAGTAGGTATCAATTGCTGCATTTGTTCGCTATTTCCCCACCATTTCCCCAAAACAGATAAACTTACCAGTGGGACAAAAGGTGTAGAAAACAAAAACGGCAACAAAGGAAACAAACCTCTTGTTTCCATTTCTTCTAGTTCATTTCAACAAATACCATTTTATATGATTATATACACATTGCTATTGAGCCTTTGTGGTCCTCTCCTAAGAGCATCCTCCTTTGGTCTCAGTTATGTGAATGTCTGGAGACCTGCATGATTTATTATGTCCAGGTGTATTTTTTTTCCTTTACCATCTAGCGTGTTTCCTTGTAGACTTGCAGGCACATTGTAGTTACCAAAAATGAGGGAAAACATGCACCTATGTTTCTTTGTGTCTGGCTTACTTTGCTTAATAAAATTTTATCTAAGTATAAAGAGGAATTTTGTTGGAAAAAATACTTAACAATCTCTCCTATACATATATATACATATATAAACATACAATGTTTATATGGCCATAAATGAAGAGCCATAAAACAAATGGAAAAACACAACTTTAAAAAAAATCTATGCAGTTGTACTGCTGTGGAAAATGTTTTCATTACCAGAATAACAGATATAATCATCTTAGGCTATTAATATTATTAATGTAAAAACTACTAATAGGAAATATAAGACAAAGTTATAAGTAATTAATTATCCAATGAATTCAAACAATACATATATATATATATCTGTCTTACTATCAAGGCATATAAGTTAAAAGATCATCAGTACAAAATTATACATATTAAAGAATCAAAATTGCTTTCTTCATTCTACCAACAGAGACCTTCAATTTTAAATTATTATCAGCTATTTGATTGTTCAAAATGAATCTCCCCCAAACACAGATAATTAGATTTGAGATACTTCAGGCTTTTTCCATAACTCTATCACTTCCAGTAAGAAGAAAAATCAGATCATTTGTTCTGTACTTACAATATAGTTGGTTAATTGAGCTTTTCTCAGGTTTTGAATTGATTATTGGAACTACATCACAGCTAGCTTTCTTTCCCATGTTTTCTGTGTGACAGACTAATTATTAAAAGCCTCCCAATGCTGACTGCGATGAATTTTGAAGCTCCAGATTCAGATGGATAATTGAACAGCTGTTCTCATAACCAGTTCTCTGTGTGTGTTTTCTAAATGCACTGAATTTCAGATTTGTTTTCTCCCATGCACACATGCACACACACACACACACACACACACACACAACACACAACTTGTAGGTTGGCATTCACTGTGAGCTACAATATGTGAACTATGTGGAGCTCAGTCAAGGGTGAGCAAATTTTCTCAAATTAGTTAGAAATTGGTTGACCATTGTTTCCCAAATTCTTTCTCTATGTCAATAACCTAATTTCCATGACCAAATTCCACTCAGACTCAAATATAAAAAGTGAACTAGTCCTAGTTACATAGCACAACATATGTTCACTATGCTATTCATGATAAGTTTCCCAATGCTTTGATAGACTACCACTTTGTGGAGTTACTAAAAAAAAAAGTGCTGTTTGAAGTTCTTCATCCTTTGTTTATTTTTGTTGAGACTGAATCCATGGGGGCACAATTCATGTTCTGTTCTGCATATCCTTGGTGCCCTAGATAGCCCAGGGAACTTAATATGTGCTTATGGGATAGTTAATGAATTGATTAATCAATCAGAATTAAATCAATAATAAACCTATTAGAGAGCTAATAAAACTACAGAGTGCAATGAAGTTTAATGGTGGAAAGGAGTCCAATAGCCTAAGGACATGAAGCGACACGTGGATGGATAGTCATGGGTTTACTCAAGTCTACAAAAAGCAAGAAGGTTTCAGGTGTATGGAAATAAAAAGCTAAACTTGAGCTGAGATTTTTCTGTGAAAATTCCCTTCCCTGTCTTGTCCCAATAGTCATGGTGTTCAGTCATTTTTCTCTGTTTCATAAGCCTGTTATTTCTGTCATACAGAATCAGAGAGGATGTACTATGATGCTTAAGGACGAGGAACTGCTGGGCACAGGTGGCTTGTGTTAGTCATTCTAACTCTTCAGGAAGTTGAGATCTGAAGATCAGGGCTTCTAGCTAGCCCAGGCAGTCAAATACAAAAGACTCTTATCTCCAATTCACCACACAAAAGATCAGATGTGGAGCTGTGGCTCAAGTGGAAGAGGACCAGCTCTGAGTGAAAAAGTTAGTTCAGTACTGAGGTACTGAGTTCAAGCCCCACGAGAAAGAGAGAGAGAGAGAGAGAGAGAGAGAGAGATTCACAAAGAACAAGGAATCTAGAGCCAAATTCCTTTGGCTTCGTTGAAATCCTACTCTGTAACTGTAATCAACTTCATTTTTCCATTTCAGTTTTTTTCCGTGTACATACTAAAAATATCAACAGAAGTTACTTAACATTTGTGCTGTGAAAATTAAATGGCACAGGAAACAAAAGGTCGCACAGCATTACTTAGCACAGAGACAATATTAAATAGATGTTTGGGGAGCGGGGAGGGGACGTAGAAGCAGCCAAAATGAGTATATTTTCTTCCACATAGTATTGAGACTAGAAAAGATGTCTGTGTGGTAAACTACAGTACTTCCAAGGTTTTTTTTACATTTAGGTGTGTGCAGATGAGCAGAATAGATAGGGTCCTTCCAGAACAGGGCATGAAAATTGCAAATATTCATAATGCCAAGTTATGAGAACAGCTCTGATGTCATACCACTGATCAAGATAATGTAGGATATAGATATAATGGATTTCATTCATCCACCAAGAAGAAGAATATTATGTCATTTGCAGGAGAATGGATAGGCTAGGAAAATCATATGTTTATTTATGGACAATAGATTGATTCAAAACATAAACATACAAGAAAACACATAGAGGGCACATGCATGTATATATACATTCATATGCACATGTATACGCGATAAAACTGACTGAAGCATACTGTACGCAGGCTGGGATTCCTTCTTGAACAAGGAACAGAAAGGTAAACAAAATGAATACCAGGAAGCTGATAAAATGTCCCGTCTGAGGGAGGAGGGGATAAGAGAGGGGCAAATGAATGGAGAGAGCAATGGTGGGCAAATCGTCTTTATCCTCAATGTACATACATGAAAATGGGAGATGTGATAGATGGGAGAAGAGAATAATGGAAGTAAGATACTGATCAAGATGAGTATGTTAACTTTAAATACTTTTGTACAAATTTTTGAAGAAAATAAAAGAAAAAATTCCCCCAAATTGCAACAAGTTAAACATTTTAAGAATGGAAACATGAATTGGATAATCTCTGCTCCAGGTTATTTCGATATATGTCAAATTTGGTCTTGTTATAGACACCAATGCTTTCCAAACCAGTCTTAATAGCGTTTTTAAGATGTAATTCATATGCCAAACAACTCAGTCATCTGAAATGTATCAGTGTTTTCTGTACAGAACATTATTCATCGCTGTATGTTTCAAACATTTTTATTAGTGCCCAAAAGAAACTTTCTATTTCTTAGCTATTATTTTTTAATCCTTTCCTTTTCTTTAGCCAACATTGAATAATAGGTAGCTTTTAAAATCCTTTTTGGGGAACTATAGCTGCAGCTTATAAGCTATAAAAAGTGAAATTTACTTCTTAGGCAAACCCTTTGCACAAACATGCTCAAGCCTCTCTATAGATGTTGTACCTGTCATACTTGATAACAATAGGGTGTTTTTTTCCTAAAAAGAGTCATGACTTTGCTTTGTCCTGACATTACAGACAACCACAAGTCCTAGAAACATCTACTGATGTGTGTAAGTGGGCACTCTCATCCGAATGAGGTTTGGAATACTCGCCTCTTCAAATGGTGTTAGTGAGGAGACAAGAGACAAACAGAACGATACCTTCTGCAAAGATGTTCTCCACACACAAGATCAGTCTTGAAGGATTCAATTGGAACTAGGACTGAAGTTGAATTTTTGTCATGAAAAAAGAAAAATCATTTTCTCAGAATGGTATTTAGGAGTGGAGTCCAATGGCTCAATGGGCAGCTGCCTGGGCACTTAAGAATGGGACATATTATTTAACTGGCAGCTTTGCAGTTACCTTAATAGATGCTGGGCTGAACACCTGTGTCATTAGCCAAATTGCCTTTATTGGAAAAGACTGGAGTCAGAAAATTGGGGAAGACTTCCCAGGGCTGGAGAGAAAGTTTCCAGAATGCTGTGATTGGAAATGATCAAGTCTAATCAAGTATTCAAAGCCTTTAGCACTCAGAAATGGTACACGATTCAGCAAGAAAAAAAATGCCTATTGAGATTTAAATAAATTTAAGAACCTTTTTCGTATGAACATCTGATAGCATAGCAGAGCATCTGATGAAAATTCTAGAGGAAGTACCTTCCCTTACTTGGGAACAAATGAAATGAAACCATAACTTCAACTCCCTAAGAAAGGATGTTGGAAATGCCTGGTGAATCGTGAGACAAAATGCACTTCTATAACAAAGAGTATAGTAGGAATGAATATTAGGTTTGACTCTTCGATTTTTGTAAGTCAGAGGTTTCAGCACTTATTCCTCTAAAAATAGAAATCAGAATTGAATCAATATCAGTGATGACCTGCATTTTGCTACTTCAACAAGCACTCTTCAGTCTTACCACCTCATTAAAAACAACCCAATGGAACTGGTGGCAGCACAGATCTCTCAACTTTTTCTCCAGAAAGTTGACAGACTAGATCATACATTACATAATTATACATATGTTTATATAATAAAATATGAATGAAAAATTGCTTCAACTCAGTACTGCTTACTTGCTGATGAATTAATTTTCACCACTTGCATCAAACCCCATCCTCTTTTATTTTAGTTATTTTTTTGAGACAGAGATTGTTAAATTTTGCTTGAGCCAGCCTCAGACCATGATCACCGTGTCTACACCTTCTATGTAGAATTATAAATATGCAACACCATTCCTGGCTTGTTTATTGAGATGGACTCTTGCTAACCTTTTGCCTGATCTGACCTTGATCCATACAATCCTCCCAACCTCGGCCTCTTGAGTAGCCGAGATTATAGTTGTACACCACCACACCTAACCAAAAATTCTACACGTTAAAAAAATTACTTACATTCTTCACTGTAAAACAAACTTCTCATCAATTGCTTTTCTTTTGCTCTACTTTTGTTTTAAAGAACAGAACCTGGTACTAGTCAAAGTAGGTAGAGCCCCTAGGGTCTAATGTTATCAAACTTGTGGCTCCTATGTGTCTCTTTTACCTCCATTAGCGTTAGACTACTGGCAACTGTCCTATTACTGAGTTCAGTTAGGATGTGTCAGGGCAGATACCTTGCTTATTTAGTCTACTAGTATTTCTTTTCCTTTTTATGTAGGTGCCAGGGCTTAAACTTAAGGCTTGGGAACTGTTTGGAGCTTTTCTTGCTCAAAGCTGGTTTGCTACCACTTGAGCCACAGCTCCACTTCTGGCTTTTTGTCTGTTAATTGTAGATAAGACTCAAGGACTTTGCTGTCTGGGCTGGCTTCTCAGCCTTCTGAAGAACTAAGATTACAGGTGCGAGACACCAGCACGCAGCTTAGATTTGCTGTTGTTTTCATTGTTTGTTTATTTGTTTTATCAAAGAGGAATTATGAACAAAGACCCGACTGCAAGCAGTCTCATTTGTCCCTGACTTAGCTGAGATCCTTGACCCACCTTAGATACAGACCCAAATAGATTTGACTTTCAGAAGGCTTTGGGACAGAAATAGAGTAGTTGGCAAGCAAACGAGTATAAAAATGTATAACCAGGGAGCAGAATGTGTTGATTTTTAGAATATTCCCAAATGTGTTCTTCCTATAGGGGACATCATGCCAAGCTTTAGGGACATTTCTGAATGAAACCAGCCACCATCTGAGATGCCAGGGACCCAGAGACAGCCTATAAAGGCCTAAGGTGGGCATTCTGCACAGTGGCCCAGCTGAATTCTTGGCTAACATCAGAAACAGTGAGCAGTGGCATGAGCCATGGCAGGAGTTGAGTCCTGTAGTGTGTTCTAATGTTTTCTGATTGCTTTTGCAAGAAGAAATGCAAGTAACATGTCAATCCAAGCCTTTCCCACATTCTAGACTTCATAATTACAGATAAAATAGTGTTGTTTTAAGCCACTTAGCTTTGGGATCATTTTAAGCAAATTATTAGTACTGTTATTAGTCATTTATTTATGTATCTTCTTTTCATCAAGTTAGCCCAGACATAGTTTTCATGGTTAAAACAATGTTATATGAGAAAGAAAAATACTCAAGGTCTTTTGAAGCACATGTCCAGAACTAGCACCCCTCCCCCATCTCTTCCTCCTCCTCCTGCTTCTCTTCCTCTTCTTTCTTAGACCACTCTCATCAATTTTTCTTCTCCCATTTTTACATATTATAAATTATTTAGGCTAGATTTGCTCTACCTTCTCTCCATCTGCCCCCCTCCTATCAATCAGTACCTATACACCCAGACATGTTTCAGCTGATGCATTAAGAGCTATTGTTTTACAGATATCAGAAAACCATACAAGAGGTGATTTTCCTATTGTTATGGCTATTCTCCTAGAATCAGCAATGTGTCAAGTACAAGGTTGTAGAAGGAAATGAAGTGATGTTTCCTAAGCCTCTGCCATGCCAGGCAACTCTGGTGAGAACTACACTGAAATTGTCCTCATCAGCAGGCCAGAATCAGATTCATGCTGTCCTAGCTACACCTGTCATGTACTTGTCATTCATCTTTCCTGAACTGCAATGTTTTCATCTTTAAAAATTCAAAAGCCACCAGGTGCTGGTGGCCCATGTCTGTAATCCTAGTTACTCAAGAGGCTGAGATCTGGGCGTCATGGTTCAAAGCCAGCCCCAGCAGGAAAGTCTGTGAGACTCTTAGCTCCAATTAGCCACCAGAAAACCGGAAGTGGCGCTGTGGCTCAAGTAGTAGAACACTAGCCTTGAGCTGAAGAGCTCAGGGACAACACCCAGGCCCAGAGTTCAAACCCCATAAAGGACAAAAAAAAATTCAAAAGCCCTTGGAATATTCTATAGGGTTATCAAGACCACATGTACAAAAGCACAATGTAAATGTAAAAAGCATAAAGCACTCAGCAAGCTGAAAGATCCTTTTTACTGAACAATTTCTAGTATTTTAATTATTGAAATTATTAGGCTAGCCAAGGTGATAAGAGAAATATGTTTATATCAGTCTGAATATTAAAATTAAAGATGAGTTCTCAATGAATTAGCATGGAAAATGCTAATGATGTGAGAAGATTATACAAAGGCAAATTAATATAATCAAGAGTAGAATCAAGAATTTGAAACATTTTTAGAATTCATATTTGAACTAAGTCCAACACTCATTCTACAAATGTAGAATTAGCAATGGCTTCTAACTGTTCTTTACAGGATTCTAAAATAACTTGTATGGAAATTTTTACTTTGCTTAAGCTGATAAAGACTATCAGATAGATAAAATATCTCTAGAAAAAGAAAATCAAATTACATGCATTATAAACTTCAGACTTGCAGACGGCAAAATCAAATCTGGCTTGTCTACAAAAATTACAAATCATGGAGTTGAATTTAGAATAAGCAAAGTTTTGACTTTTGTGTCTCCTTTACAAAAAAATGATCTACCAGTTATTCTCAGAAGTAATTTTGCAAAATATGATTTTTCAGGCTCTGAATGACAGTCTCCACAATGATCACATAACACCCAAAAAGCCTTCTTAAGTTATGGCACTTGCAAAGAAAATATTACTTGAGTTCTCTAAAGTAGGCTCTGTTCTTGATATAAATGCAAGGACTTCAAACGGAAAGGAAAGCAAAGATGCTTGCTTGTCCTACCTCTAGTAACAAATGGTGATAGAAAAATATGTGCTTGTTTCTATAAGAAACAAGCTCTACTTGAGAACTAGTGTTTCACCTCTATTGAATATTTGTCATGATTTATTGTGCCAAATGATTTGGCTACTCTGATCCACTTAAATTCTTTCATTAGTAATCCAATCTTTTGGGAGTTTTCTTCCTTTAGCATGTTGTGAGGAAGAATGTGCCATTCATTCTTGTCTTTCTGATACTTTATTTAAGCAATCTACCTCTATAAGGAAAAGGAAAATAAACACAAGGATATTACAAAGATTCAAAAGCAGCCAGGCAGTGGCTCATACTTTTAAACCTGGCTACTCAGGAGGTTGAGATCTGAGGTTAACAGTTCAATGTCAGCCTGGTCAGGGAAATCTGTGAGACCCTTATGTTCAATTAACTACCAAAAAGCCAGAAGTGGAGCCGTGGCCCAAGTGCGAGAACACCAAGCTTGAACAAGAAAGCTGAGGGACAACAATGGGCCTTGAATTCAAGCCCCAGTACTACCACAGACACAAAAAAAGTTCTCAATAAAGACAGCGTCTATTCTCCAAGGCATAACTCAATAGAGGTAGTACCTGAAACCCCACAGAATCCTTTTGATTTCTGAAAAAGAAATTCACTATCTTCATTCTTCTTTCCATGCAACGCCCCCCCCCACACACACACCATAAGGAGGCTGATGGTCACCTGCTTAGACTTTCTCCTCACAGTCCCTCCACTCTGCTCTGAATCACAAGGGTGGTGGCACCCTAGGCATCCACTGTGCTTCCAGGCCGCTTTGCCACATGCTCTTGAGCAGCCATCCCAGAAGGGGACTAAGCAAGAAGACTAAGCTGGTGCTTCCCTGGACCCTGCCCTTCCCCTGCCGCCCCCCTACCCCGAGTCTGGAGCACTATGCGTTATCTCTGCAGCAGAGACAGAGCATGACTCTGTTCTCTGATCCGAATCTATGGCCCATGTGTGCTGAGAAGGTCCAGGTCCTTCTTGGCTCCACCGAAAGCCCCGATTGTGCTTTCAACGCTTCAGTCTCAGAGGTGATAGCAGCTTTCCATGCTATGAATCTTGGGGTATGCCAATCATTTGTGGCTTTTTTCTTCTTAATACATCTATAAGTATCTGGCACAGACACAGACACTTTTCATTAAATAACCTGGTATGGACACTGCTGGAAGCCATGATCCTGTCTGATAAGGAAGGAGATGTCCATTACCACTTCTTCATAAAAGCCCTCTGTCGGGTCGTTGAAATCTGTAGTATGAATGATTTTCCATCATCACCTTTTGGAATGAGAAGCACTATAATCAAATCAGCCCAACCCACAGAAGTCAAGTCAGTGTAGGTATTTCTTTTTTTGTGGGGGGGGGGGGAGTATATTTTTTTGTTTCTTTATTGTCAAAGTGATGTACAGAGGGGTTACAGTTTCATACACAAGGCAGTGAGTATATTTCTTATCCAACTAGTTACCTCCTCCCTCGTCTTTCTCCCACCTTTCCTCCTCCCCATTTTCCTCCCTCCCCATCCTTGTGAATTCTACAGTTGGTTTACAGCAGATAGTTTGTAAGTATTGCGATTGCATTGGCTCATCTTTTATCTTTTATCTCTCCATTTTGATGTTCCCCTTCTCTTCCCTAGTTCCAATAAATGTGTTTCTTTAAAGAAGATTTTAAGAACAATGGCTAGAGTTTGAATCTCCTTCCGGTCAGTGTTAGTAGCACAGAAAGAGGGGGCTAGGGAGGGGAGGGGAGGAGAGAGAGGAGGGGAGGGGAGGGGAGGAGAAAGGAGGGGATGGGAGGAGAAGAGAGGGAAAAGACAAAGACAAAGAATTTTAAAATGTCTTGGTTGTCAGAATTCTACCCAAAACATCATGATGATGGGGAGAGCACATTCTTGGCAATCAAGAAGCAGAAAGATAAGAAAGAAAAGAGAGGTGAGAAGAACCAGAAGGGTAAGAGGGAAGAGAGGGATTTGAAAGAGTGGGAAAGGAAGGGAGAGTCCGGGAGAGGAATGGGAGGGGGAAGGGGGGAAGGAATAAAGACTGGGAGGGAGAGGGGAAATGGCTGGGAGGGAGAAGGAATGGAGGAAGGGGTAGGAGGAAAAGAAATCAGGGAAGTGAGAGAGGAGGAAATGGAGAGGCAGAGGAGAGGGAAAGAAGAGAGAGAGGTGGGGGAGTCTGGGACCAGTTATAGTCTCTCAAGGCTCCCATTGATGTACAGACCTCAGTTAGTCCCCAATTCCTAAGATTTTCACAACTGTACAGAATACCACCACCAACTGGAGACCACCAGCCAATTCCTCTCTCTAGATAGATGATATGTAGATACATAGATAGATAGATATGTAGATAGATAGATAGATAGATAGATAGATAGATAGATAGATAGACAGACAGATAGCATTTCTGGAGAAACCACCCTGTTTGGATGATAAGCAAAGTATGTCACTATTAGGGAAATTTTCCCACATTCTATTTCTTTGCTATGTGTTCTATTGAAATTAAAGCAGTTGGAACCTGTCAGGTTCTAAGGTCCACATTCCTAGTGCCACATGTATAACATTCTGTCATACCTTAAACCTAATACCCCAGTAACTCCTATTCTTAGAACTTCTCTCTCCCTCTCTCAGCTGAGTCCAACCCACTATCATCTCCTGCTTGGACTGTTGTAGTAGACCAGAATGACCACTCTGCTTCTATTTTCATATGCCTAAAATCCTCACTGCAGCTAGAATCATCAATGAATAAAAGGAAAGAAAAACATAATCCAACTTCATTCAATTATTATTTTTTCTACATCCTCAGTAAAACCTCCAAATCTCCACCCTGTGACGCCTTAGGCCTTACATAACGAGGCATCTCCTCTCCTCTCTGTCCTTGTCTACTGCCATGTTCCCTTATTCAGATTCTATCACAGCAACATAAGCAATTTCCTTGAGTCTGAAACACACAGCTCCCATCTCCTACAATGGTCCTTGAAAAAAATAACTACCTATACTAATAAAAGATAAAGACATAAAACTGATTATTTATTAAAACATAAAAGTTAGATGAGGAAAATGTTCCCGATGTCCTTGACAACTCTCTCCTCAGCCTTTGGTGAACTTGTGTCTCTATAAAAAGTAGCCTAGGAACTGCAGTGTTTGTACCCAAAGCATTGCTTCCTGTTCTTTATTGAGGAGCCTGAATCTCAGATTTGACTTCCTCAATGTTCAGGACTCATCCAGCTTGAGCAGGATGCTCCATCTTAATTTTAGTGTAGCTCATAGCCGCCATCTTTAACCTTCCCACCTCTCCATGATTCCTGGGCTGGGGACAGCCATACTCATATCAATTACCCAATTCTAGGTCTACAAATACTTTGACCTTCCTGGGTAGTGTGAGCTCCCACTGTCTGAGCAGAGATGTGAATAAGAAAGAAGGCAATGACTTTGAAGACCCTGTGAAGATAAGATTACCAATACAAATTAAATTCTGCATGTATTATACAATCTAGTTAGTAGTAAATTCCAGAACTACATACCCTTTATCCATGTCTTTTAAGGAGTCTTAAAAAAGTATATCAAAAATTATTGGGATAGGGTGACATTATTTTAATTCTCTGGAATAAATGAAAAGTTAGATCAAGACAATCATGCTAACATATATTTACTACCTATAAGATACAGAAACTTAATATAGAGAAAAATGAGTAAGAAGTGTAAGTCCATCCCAGGGAGGGCTCCATGCAGATGCCCCCCACCTGTTTAAGTCTGCACCCAGTACCTGAGTTACCTAGGTAGCTGGCACACTTGGAGGCGGTACCTTCTGCTTCTCTGAGGTCACATCCAATCCACCTGGCCAGATCTCCCACCTTTTCCTATATAATCCCGTTCAACACAATCCCTGTGCTCCTTTCTTTTCTCTTTTTCTGTCTTTTTCTCTTCTTCCTTCTACTTTGTCTCCCCACACCTCCATCTAGTTCATGTGGGCCAGCAGTTTGCTCTCCCCCCAATAAACTCCTTTCTGCTTGAACCATGTGAAGGGTTTTCTTCCTGGCTAACCTTACAAGAGATTTATCTGTAAATTATATTTCTGAGAAAAAGGGACATAGAAGAAAAGGTAATGCTCTTTTCACATATTTTCCTCTGTGCTTGAGGTATGAGCTACCAGAATTTAGGTGTGAACTGCCAGAGTTTATTCATTTTTCACTGTCCCCCACTCTCAGTTTTCTCTGTCACTCCTGTGTTTCTCTTCTTTCTCTGTCTCTTTCTGATTCTGTCTGTTGCTTTCTGTCTCCATCTCTATCTCTCCCTCTCTTTCTCTCTCTGTCTCCCCCATCCACTCTGTTGCTTGTTAAATTAGTGAAAAAATGCAAAGTATGAGTCTCCCTCCAGTTGGAAATGTCCCTGAATGTGAGGCATGGGCCTTGATATAGGACATCGAAGACAGCCTCAGGAGAGAAAGCTGAACTGGGGCTTTTTGTTTTGCTTTTTTGTCTTTTTTTTTTTGTCACAACAGTGGCACATACAGCAGTTTCAGACTCAAGAAAATAAACAACATGACAACCTTCTCAGAGAAGAAGGTTAAGAGGGTTCCACAAGCAAACAAGAAATCAAGAAAAACTCAATATACTATGGATCCGAGTATATACAAGTCTGGATAGCGTTTCCATGGTTAGCAAGCAGGCAAAGGAAGGGTAGGGAATGGAAGGGAAAAGAGGGGAAGCAGAAGAAAGGAAGGCAATAGCAGGAATAAAGAAAGCAGAAGAGAGGGAGAAAGCACACAAATGACAAAATGATGTCGAAAGCAGGATGAAGGGAGAATGTGGTTAACACGGTGGAACTATGGGCTCTGAACGTAGAACCTTGCATTGGTTGGCCGTAGTCTACTACTTCAGCGTGCTGCCAGCCAGCAGCACACATTAGAGACAGAATTATTAACATTTTGCACAAAAAATGAGACTTTTAATATAATTTTAAGTGCACTAAATTACATATGTACAATTATGAAAGAAACCAATATTTAAGTACAGTTACCAAAATATTAAAACAATAAATTTGTGATGCAAGGTTATATATACTTTCTTTTATTTCATTATGTGAAATACAAAATAGTATGTTTAATCATTCTTGCGGTTTCTCAGTTGTTACGAGCAAAATAATGTATAAGCTATCAGAAACAGTATAATATAATACCAAAGCATATGATTTCTTTTGGCAACAAATTTAGAAGTACTGCCAATAATACTGAAAGGCCATGCTTAAACTCATAACTGAAAGATGTGCTACTCTAGAGGCTGAGAAAGAAGGGTCATGAGTTCAAGGCTAGCTTAAGCTAAATAGTGAGACCCTGTGTGGGAAAACTACTGAAACAAAAAAATGTAAAAAATAAATAAATGAAAAAAAAGGCTGTGTGCTGATGATGGCTTATGCCTATAATCCTTGCTACTCAGAGGATCATGGTTCAAAGCCAACCTAGGCAGGAGATTCTTTGATACTCTTTTCTCCAATTAACCTCAAGAAAACCAGAAGTGGAGCTGTGACTCAAAATGGTAGAGGGCTAGCCTTGAGCAAAAGAGCTCAGGGACAGAGCCCAGGCTCCAAGTTCAAGCCCAATAACCAACAAACAACAACAACAAGATGAAACCAATTATATTTATTTTCCAATTCAAGTTAATAGAATATAAATCCCTTAGGGGGCTCTATGGACCCCATTAATCAAAGTCTATGTTGTACAAAAATAATATGGAAGGAATTGAATGGAATGATTATAGATGACAAAAAGATAGATAGAATCTATCTGGATAGGTGGGTGGATGGATGGATGGATGGATGGAGAAAGAGAGAGAGAGAGAGAGAAATTTTTCACTGAGACCAACAAGAGAGAATACAAATAGACTATTTTCCCTTTATATTACTGGATGTATTAACTCTTTGTTAAAAGAAAATATAGCTTTTCTGCTTGAAGAACAATGCAGGTCAGTGACTTTAAGGATTGCTATTATAATGCTAAGCCTGGGCTTTTGTTATCCAGTAAGATTTCTGGTTGTTTACTTTCTTAGTTCTTCCTTTGGCTTTTGCTTCATTTATTTGTCATAACCTATAAAAAATGAGAACAGGTTGCTTACTTCATAATGGGCTGTTATTGCTCCTTCATACTAAATGAATTTCCTGGAAATGAAGCTCTCTTCAGTTTGCATTCCTTGAACTGGTTAGGAGAACTCTGAACCAGTCTAGTTCCCCAAAAGAAAGATGTGAGAGTCAACTCGACACAGAACCTGTTCAGGGTTTTAAAAAATAAATAACACAGCTCATGTTATAGCAGTCTCAAAGAGTACTGACCATTTTATTCCTAAATGCTGATAATTTCTCATTTGAAAATAAAAAGAATTTTGTGACGTTCATCTTTTTTTTCTGAATAGAAAATTATGTTAACATTTTAATATTCATTGTTTCTATCCAAACACATCTTGAAATGGTATCAAAAATTCTAGAAACAGGCCAGGCACAGGTGTCTCATGCCTGTAATCCTAGCTTCTCTGGAGGATGAGATCTGAGGATTGAGGTCCAAAGCCAGCTTGGGCAGAAAAGCCCATGAAACTCTTATCTCCAATTGGCTACCAGAAAAGATGTGGCTCCCCTGGTAGAGCACAGCCTTGCGCAAAAGAGCTCAGGGACAAAGCCCAGGCCCTGAGTTCAAGCCTCAGGACCAATACAAAAAAGAAAAGATCATGAAACACTAAAATTCTAAGGCTGAGCCAACTCCACCATTCGTTAAAACAATGGTAGAAGCAGGTGGGAGAATATTTTCTTTTCTTTGGAATTGTACACATGGCTTTTTGAGTTGGGCATGGGGATAAACTCAGGGAGCTGAAGGATACTTTTCAAATGGCAATGGAGCAGGCAACAATATCCACAGTGACCAAATGGATTTATGAAAGTTATATCATTGTGGCCTGAAAAACAATTTTAAAGTATAGCAAAATGCAAAATTGTTTATTTATCCCACATTCCTCTTCAAATTCCAATACTACTTCTTAAAATATCCATGTTTTCTTCTTGTCAGAAACTGGTTGCTTGAATAATTGTTCTTTCAAATTTAAGTTTATTTTGCCAAATGTTTCTCATGTCTCTCATGCATCAGGCACTGCACAAAGAACTTGGCACACAAAGTAGAATAGAAGATGGACTTTGCTGCCAGTGACTAGATATATGATAGCAGATGATAGATAGATAGATAGATAGATAGATAGATAGATAGATAGATAGATAGATAGATGATAGATAGATAGATAGATAGATGATAGATAATAGGTAATAGATGATAACAACGATGCCCACAGCCTTCATACTCCAATCACTTACTGTCCATTTTCCTTATTTTTGACCCCTCATTTTTCACCTGCACATATATTTTATTTTTCTAGCCTACTACTGTTCCATAGAAGAGCGCTGTAGCCCACTGCATATATGACAGATTGAATGTATATGTAATGCTGCCAATGGTATTTTACTTTCAGTAAAGAGTATGGTTGATTGGGGATTAATGTAATTGTGAGTGCTGAGTTATAATATCAGGCCAGTAGTGAAAAACAGCTCATCAATTGAGATAATACTCAGCCCTAGAACAGAGAGAAACACACACAGGGAAACACATACAAGATCGTATGTTCCTATATGAGCAAACTCAATTGTAATTTGAAGAAACTAAAAGAAGAGGAAAAGGGAACGTTATAGGGTGAAAAATACCAAAATACATTGCATTAGTGATTGAAAATAGTATAGTGAACCTCACTGAAAACTGAATGAGCCAAGGGCCTTTCTAACTGAAGTAGCTGTGTGTGTGATAGAGCATGGGAAACTCCTTTGAATAATTAAAATACACTTTAAAATAATGAATGACAAGAAGGTAAAACTTACCCTGTTGGGTACGGGTACTAATGGGAGGGGAAAGAAGGATGGAGGGTGAACATGGTTAAAATACTCGATGTATTCAAATAATCACGGAACAAAGAAGTTTCTTGAAGTTGTTAGGGAAGAAACGGGAAGAGAGAGAGAGAGCAATGGAGGAGTGAGTCACTGTGCTTACATAAGGGCCAAAGGCCAAAAGAAACTCCCTTGTGTAAGTAACATGTACTCAGTGGTTCTAACCCTCAGTTTCCTCACCTGTACAACAAGGATGAGACACACCAGTTTCCAAAGGAAAAGCAGAATTCAAGAATTAAGAGCTGGAGGTATGGCTCAAGTGTTAAAGTATTTGTTTGGCAAATGCAGGAGATTATTTAAGTCCATATAGGACAGCAACAACAAACAACAACAGAAAGATTTATGCTATAATCACAAGTACAATCTTCTCTACCAATCACGATTTTTAAAGATTTATATTGTCTAAGTAGTTGTACAAAGGGTTTGATATTCAACAAAGTACTTTATGAATACAGTGTGTCTTGATTAATGTCGCCCAACCCTCCCAACCCAGCCCTTCTTCCCTTTTCTTAATTTTGTACAATAAATATTAAACATGATTCTGCCATTTAATGAAGTAGTTTACATATACATACATCTTGATTTGTGTCACACCAACATTTCATCCTCCTTTGAGTCACTTTCCCCTTATTTCTCATAATTTCGTGGTATATTTGTGAAGCTTTGTACCTATCAGTAAACACATGCATGCGTGTGTTTGTGTGTGTGTGCGCGTGCGTGCACTCACACCAAATAACTCTGATTGGCCAAACAAAGTAAATCATCTCTTTACCACAGCACTCATTCGCATAAATATTTTGCATGTTTATGTCAACATTTTATTTAGCTATCTTCCTCAGCATTTCTGCTAAGTCAAAACCAAAGATAAGATTTCTAATTCTTTAGTCTTTTAAATATTTAGCAGCTTCCTTTCATTAAACTCACTCTAGTTTGTTCTTTACTTGGCACTATTTTATTTGCCTCTCCTCACCTAACACATATCCAAGAAATGCACTCCCCAAAGCAATTGCATTACTGGAAGAATATTCATGAAGTTATTTGTGAAGTTCAGAGCTTTCCTACCCTTTGCACTTTGTCCAATAAACTTCAGAGCTAAAGTGACTCCGTTTCAGAGCAGTAGCCTCCTGTAATCTGTTCGTTTAGGTATATCCAGCTTTTCCATAGGTGAAGGCCTGCTGCGGCTCACAAGCTAATGCTTGAGTTAAAGTCTCACTCAATCCAAATACACTTAGAAGTTGCTTCCAGCATGAGTTTATTGGAGGAAGTCCTAGCTTTCCCCGAGTCTCCATTGCCCACTCAATCTCCACCAATGCCTCTGGTGGAAGGAATCTCTCCCAATGTCTCTGATGGAAGGATGGGGAGCAGCAGGGACATGCTCCTAGGGACACAGTGTCTGAGTGGCCAGAGCAAGCCTCGGCCACCTGCTCTCAGCGACACATAGCTGTACCACTAGTGCTTGTCCCCCCGCCCCCCACCAAAAGCAAAGCACAAAATCTGTATTTATTTTCATTCTAGTTGTTTAGAGGCAAACATTACATAGTAGAATGATTTCTCGCAAGATCAAAAGGACAGCTTTTCATTCACCTGAAAAAAAATCTCAGGTGATAGAAGGGGTTGCCATGACTTGATTTGGGGACCTGTAAATAAGAGGATGGACTAAGGAAGATTGGCGGACATAGGCTAACATCAACACCTATTTAATTCCTATTCCTTTAGGAATCTATGTTCTTTATAATAATGCTGTGAGTGGGCTTGGGGTATAAGCAGTACTAATGTTTGAACTCAGCAGCCTGCACTGGCTAAGCAGGTGCTCTAACACTTGAACCATGTTTCTAGGCTGGCCGCCACCGGCAATCCTTAGATCTCCATGTTTCCCATAGCTGACAGACTTGAGCCATCTTTGTAGTGTGTGTGTGTGTGTGTGTGTGTGTGTGTGTGTGCGCGCGCGCGCGCGCGCGCACGCGCACGTGGAGGCAGTGCTAGAAATTGAACTCTGTGCTTGCTAGGTAGGTCCTTTACCTCTTGAGCCATACCTTCCACCCCGTTTCGCAATGGTCATTTTCTGAGTAGGACCTCATTTCACACCCAGCCCAGCCAGGGCTGTGATCCTCTTTCTTACGCTTTCCTGTGTTGCTGAGGATGACAATCCACCACCATACCACCCAAGCATTGAAGTTCTCACATAGCTAGGGTGACAGACCTGCATCTCTGTGCTCAGCCAGCCACTGGTTTAGATAGTCTTGTGAACTTTATGCCTCAGCTGACTTCAAACCACAATCCCTTGAACTCTGCCTTCCAAGAGGTTAGGATTAGAGGCTTGAGTGACATCACCAGATTATATTTTTCTCAAATAGGGTCTCATATTTATGTCCTACCTGGCCTGGACTCCAATACTCCTACTTACATTTCTCAGGTGGCTGGGATAATAGGTATAAACCATTTCACCATGCTTTCATATGGAAAGACAAGTACTATGACAGTTTTGCCTAGGCTGGCCTCAAACCATGATCTTCCCATTCTCTGTCAAACTTGGAGCTAAGTTCACAGGCATGAGCCGCTGTGCCCACCAGACTACTATAAAATGTTTATGCAATACCATATGCAAAACACTTATGCCAAGGACTGATGTGGTTGCTGTCAGTTGTCCAAATTAAGGACTGCTGTGGTATAGCAACAACTGTAACAGGGTACTTAGAAGAAACAGAAGCTGCAGTAGAAAGGGCAATGGCAGCGTGGTTAGCCACTGTGTCCATACGAGTGGTGATGGCCTTATAAACACTTTTCTCTGTGTTTCTCCTCATTTGTGTAATTCCTCCTATAATGACCATCATCTCTCCTCCTTTGCTCCTTGCCATGGGTAGAATACAATTCATCTTGTTCTAGGGATGAATCAATCTCCTTTTCTTCATCAAAAGCAAATTCAGAACATGAACAAAATCATAGGCCCAGGCTGGCCACTGGAGGCCAGGACGTCCGTCCAGACAGCACAGAGTGGATAGAAATCCACAGAAACCCAGATGGCCTCAAGTCCTAAGAAAGTGTTTTGAGAAACACAGGTGCCCAACCCTATCAAAGAAAACAGCTCCCATCTCGGATTACAGGCATGAGCCAGGGTGCCTGGCTATTTCTTCCTGTGTTTATCCATGCCCTCGAAGATTTTGTGTTCCATCAAAATGCTGCTAAATATGATAGATCAGCCATACTTTTTAATTTATTTCCAGTAGAACATCACACACTCTTTTTTGGCTAGGTGACAGAGATCTGTCCAAAGTCTGCATTTTCAATAGCACAGCTTTTATTTCGTTAAATTTTAAGTCTCAGTTAGCTACCAGTATTGTATGAGTTTGAGCAAAGCTTTATAAATACAAAGCTTTATATATATACAAAATTTCTTTAATCAATGAATAGAATATTCTTTTATTTTTATTTCCTAAACAATTAATGATTCAGAGAGGGGGGAATTTTATCTAGATTTTATTCAACTTTTGGGGGGAGTTTTGGTTGTAATTATTTCATTATGTTGATGAAGTGGAATAAATTAAGGAGATGCAGAGATTTTGATGAAATTTTTTTGTGAATATTGCTCTAGTGGAGATATGACACAGTATCCCAAATCTCATGTACACATATTACCATATCCCTCTGTAAAATGGAAAGTATTATTTGGTCAATGTGAAAGTACAAAATCTAATTCTATGCTGTTACAAAAAGAAAAAGAAAAGAAAACAACTCCCATCTCAGAACACCCGTCATAGTAGGCGAGTGGTTGGGGCAGTGTTGGCTTGGCTCTGTCCCTGGCTGCTTATACATGGAGCAGCAATTGTGGCAATGAAGAGGCCTACTCTTCATTAGACGAAGAATGAATGAATCATTCCAGCCTTCAGCCCTCCTGGCCTGGTCTCCCATGAGCTCTTCTCTGGGCCTCGTCTGTCTCATACCAGATCTTGTGTAATGTCTTTGTGATACTTCTGCACACTCCAGGCTTGCACTGTGACCTTAAGTTCTTAACAACTCTGCTGGCTGATTATCACCCATTATGTGGCTTGAAATTCCTGGGACAGTAGACTCCTAAATCTCACTCTTCAACCCAGAATGTCATTGTTTACTTCAGACCACATTTGAGAAAAACTGCTCTGGGGTAGATGATCATCTGTCCATTTCTAAAACTTCATTACATTTATCCATACATAATAATCCTTAAGTATTGAATTACTGAATTACATAAAACATACTCATCTATACATGTGTATTAATAGATACTTTTAAGGCATACAATTAGGAACCATAAATCAAGAGCCAAAAAATTCTGATACTGCCTTTGAAACTGCCAGCAAATCTCTGAAACACTCTATACTTCACCTTGCTCATCAGGAAAATGATAATTTTCACTAATTTTCTCAGAATTGTTGCAAATATTAAGTGAAATATATGTTTTAGATATATATAGAATACTTAATAATAGGACTCCCCAGTGTTTAAGGTTCAAGTAATCCTGATCCCTATTTTCTCCTCTACCCTCCCTTGCTCTACTCTTCTTCATTCTCTCTCTCTCTCTCTCTCTCTCTCTCTCTCTCTCTCTCTCTCTCCTTTCTCTCTTTCACTATAAGAACTATTATTTGGGGAAGGCACAGACTTTGATCTATTATTTCATTTTATTCTTCAGCAACCAGATCAGAAACCGGTCTCTTAGTAGACACTCAGCAATATTTAATGAGCAAATGCACTTGTAAAGAACAAGCTAATGAAACTACAGAGTATACAGAGTACACAGAGAATGGGGAGGGAGAGGAGAAATAACAAAAACTGGATTAAGAAAAGCAGGTTTTGTAGGCCAAGAAATTCTGCAGGACAATAACTCAAATGAAAACAGAGGGAAAGACAGCAGAGTGACTGGGACCTGTGCCACCACCCTTGATGAGAAGTTCCCTTTTGCTTTTGGTCTGCAGACACTGTCTCGCCCTTCAGGATTCCGTTTCAAAGTTAGACTGAGGGTTGAAGTATGGCTGGGCTGAAGAGCTGAGGCCTGCCTTCTGCTAACTAGAGATATGAAGGCTTCTGTCTCTTGAGCACTCCTGAAACATTGGCTGGCCACAGATGATCTTCAGAACCAGCAGTGAGGAGAGACTAATATTTTCACACACAACCAATGGACACAAGAAGTGATCTTGAGAACCAATCAGGTAATTCCTGTAAAAGGATGACGTATGTGGTAGGAAGAAACTCTTGTCTTTCTTTTCATCTCATGTCAAGGGACCTTTCTTTCCAAAATTCTTTTCTGATGATATTTATTTCTGATGAAATCTTGGACCAATTTTCCATGTCTCGGGATGATGAAATCCCTGGTGACAGTGACAATCTCCAACTCACCTCTTCCTGCTCAACCTCACCCTTCTCATTCTGATTGTTCAACAGTAGAACGGGCATGCTTGCTGTCCATGATCATTCCAACCAAATCTCTGCCACTGGGCCTTTGTACTTGGACTTCCTTCTCCCCAGAAGCATGCCTCAGAAGTATAGGAAGAATTAACTGCGGCTGTGCATTCTTTATATTGTAGCATTTCCTTCTGAGCAAAGCCTCCTTTGTCCACCCCCTCCAGAGTAACAGCTAGTCATCAAAAGTAGTTAAGATTACAGGTGTCAGCCAACATCCCTGGCTAGAAGCCAACATGTGTGTATGCCAATACTGAACTTGAACTCAAGGCCTTGTGCTCTCCTTTAGTGTTGTGGTTATTGTTATTGTGGTTGTTGTTTTGCTAAAGGCTCACACACTACCATTTGATTCACAGCCCCACTTTTGGCTTTTTTTTTTTTTTTTTTTTGCTACTTAATTGGAGATACAAGTCTTTTGGGATTTATTTGCCCAGCCTGGCTTTGAATCTTGATCCTCAGATCTCAACCTCCTGAGTAGCGAACTTTATGAGCATGAATTACAAATTGAAATGAAATATACTCATGGGACCCTAATTTGCTTCAGAGCAAGGATTCCTGGACTTTCCAGTGTTGCCTAAAAACTTGTACAGTTCTCCCAATGTCCACATCTCGGTTTAGGACAATTGTATAACTCCTGCGGATTCCCTGCAGAACCTCGTTATGTCCTCCTGATCTATCACCAAATGGCCTGCCTGGAACCGGTCCCCAAAGTGGTTCATATTCAGCTGCACAACAAAAGGAGAAAAACAGGTTATGTCTACACCTGTCCTATGTCAAGATAAAGTTAATCGCAACCTTTGGCTTCGGCACTCTTGCTTGCTTGAAAAAATAAGCGCTAAGTTCCGCTTCTGTAAATCAGTTTGCTGGCACCTGTTTGTGATTTTTGCCTTGCAAGTGAGGCTTGGCGCTACTCACTCCCGAGCTGAGTTAGCCCCGGTCAGTCATTTTCACTTAATTAGTGAACCTTGGGCTGAAACAAAGCTTGGTCCTGCTACATCCCAGGGGTGTCGCTCTGTTTCAGATGGAGGCCCCAGGGAGATAATCTCCATCTCTTGGAGGAGACCCCCAGCGACCAGCTTTGACTCTCCATCAGAAAAGAAGAGGCGGTGAGGTGACTCCAGGGGAAGGCAGGCCTCTGAGAGACGTTCCTCAGGCCCTGACTTCACCAACGCAGAGCCTTTTTCGGTGGATCCAGGGTTCAGCTGCACCAGTAAGACAGGGATCCGAAGCGGGCAGAGGGACTCAGGTGAGAGGCCTGGACGCAGCACATCCTCTCCAGGCTGGAGTTGAGGCTCAGTGTCTGGTGGCCACCTCCCTCTTTGGTTAGTCTGCCTGTCTCTGTGCCTGTGTCACCCTACTTGTCTGTTGTAGGCTCTACTCCTTCTTCTATTTGTCCTCCCACTCCTCTTCAATGTTTTCTTGAGAATTTCCAGATTTCCAACTGCAGGCTGGAGAATACCGAGTAATCTGTAATGTGTTTGATCTAACTGAATTCCGTGAACAGGATTGGCCTGTCTTTGGAGTTGGATGGCCTCCGGAGGGATCTTTAGATCTCCGAGTGATTGCCAACCAGGCAAACTGTTCTAGAAAAACCGGGGCATCCAGATAAGATTCCCTACATTCAGATTTGGTATGATACACCATTTGGTAAGCCCTCTTGGCTAAAAAAAAAAAAAAAAAAAAAAAAGTGTAAGAGCTTGCAAAAAAAAAAAAAAAAAAAGAGCTGAAGCAAAAGCTTTGGGACTTATAACCAAAGTGAAAATAAGCTTGCCACGCTCCTGGCTGGCAAGAAAGACAAAGAGAAACAGCTGGAATAGGCCCTGTCCCCTTCTGTAAGAAAGGCAACTGGGAGGGTGCAGGTTCAAACAGCCAGCTAATCTCAGTCTCAGAGTAAATTGAAATTGTAAAGCACTCCTGGTTAACGTTGGCAAAAAGATAATCAGGCCACCTGGTGGGCTAAGAGATCAGCTTCAGGTAATGGCCTTCTTCCCCCAACTGAAGGTATTCAAAAGGTAAAGTGAGAATTTAAAATGCTCTAGTCAAAATTGGGCTAAAGACTAGAATCAAGTACTGGATGGGCTGAGTTAGCTCCAGGGGAGCCCCCACCCAGCTTTCATCAAGGGAAGAGTATTTTGTGTGCTAAAATGCCTAGCTGACACAAGCAAGCCCTGGTAAATGAGGCTGGAGAAAGCTAAAGTCATTTGTTAAAATTTTGTCTTAAATCTTGGTCATCTGCGAGAGTAACATTGGCAAAAATACCTCTTGCCACTGGAAAACATTCGGCACATATTTATTTTGCGTGCTTCAAGATCTTTTGCCGAGTGTGTGTGTGTGTGTGTGTGTGTGTGTGTGTGTGTGTGTGTGTGCGTGCATGTTAAAGATTAAAACTGTCAGTACTGCGTAAAAATGAGTGAGTTTAAGTTTAAATTCCAAAAAGGTCATCAAGTTTGGACATTACCAAACGTTTTAAAGGATTATTGCATTATTTTAAAGAGGAACTATAGTTTGAAATTTTTTCTTTAATTTGAAGTTGAAAATGTTGGTATCTTCATGTGTGAGAACCTTTGCACTATAATCAAGTTATCTAGCTTAGCAAAAGGCAATGGGAACTTGGAATTTATTTCTCTCCACTGTATAATATTTGGGGACTAAATGTCAGAAATATGGACATAAAACTTTATCACTGTTAAAGAAGTGCTTTGGATTGCTCAGTCAGAGATCAATAGGAAAGGACTGGAAAAAACCTAGGATGGGCCTGTGTCTATACTGGGGAATAAAGGGTGATGTAGCAAAAGTGGAGCTTAGCGGGTCCACGCATGGTGAGCAGGCCCTGAGGGAATCCATGCATGGTGGAAAAAGACTAAGCTGGCACAAAGGCAGTTCATCAAGCCCTGAGTTGGATGGGTATAAGGAGTCGGATGGTCATATGCCCATTCGGTAGGACAGGCCAATAGAGACCTATCTTTTGTCTTTTCCTTGTAGATGGGCATTGGAAACCTGATGGTAAAATTGATGACGTGATGATTTGATTGGTATTTCTAAAATTGCCCTTGGGATGTATTAAAAATTGAAAAAGTCTTTTATAAAAAGGGCATTAAGACATTTCTCTGTATGATGAAATTTGATTTCTGTGCTATTTTGCAATTTGGGTGTATTTTTTGAAAAGGGAAAAGATGCTAAATCTGGATTCTTTGTGTTTGTAATTCTGGTGCTTGTAATTTTTGCATTAAGGAAAAACTGTTGTTTGAGTTCAGAGGTGTTCTAGGCAGTAACTAGAATGCTGTTTTTATGCCAATCCGTCAGGAGTTATTAGGGAACACTTAGCATTTGGTAAAGATATAACCGAAAGCAAGAAAGAGAAAATTGCTATCAGTCCATGTTCGCATGGTCTTGCGCTCCCAATACATGCCCCTGGCTGGACCAGTAATCGTATTACTCATAGCATTACTAATAGGGCCTTGTGTTATTAATGCCATTACAAAATATGTTAAAAGTAGGATCCAGGCCATGAAACTCATGGCCCTATGAAGTTCACAACGCTGATGTTGACTCAGATTAAAGATTTCATCTGGGAAAACAAAAGGAGGAATGAAATGAAGTGCAAGTATGGGACCCTAATTCGATTTAGGGCAAGAATGCCTGGAGTTTCCTGGTGTTTAGGTCACAGTTGCCTCTAAACTTGCACAGTTCTCGGAATGTCTAGTACCTACCCTCCCCGTTTCGGGGAAATTTTTAACTCCTGTGGATTCCAGGCAAGACCTCATTATCACCTCCTGATCTATCACCAAATGACGTGCCTGGAATACATCCCCCAAATGGTTGATATTCAGCTGCACAACCAAAGGAGAAAAACAGGTTAGGACTGTACCTGTCCAATCTCAAAGCTAATCAAAACCTTTGGCTTTGGGAAACTTGCTTTTGAAAAATAAATGCTAAATTCTGCTTCTGTTAATTAGCTTGCTTGCACCTGTTTGTGATTTTTTGCTTTTATAAACCCTCTGCAACTAAGGCTCAGGGTCATTCACTCCTGAGCTGAGTTAGCCCCGGCCCATCTTTTTTGCTTAATAAACGAACCTTGGCTGAAACAATAGGATTGTAAATTGGAAGCCAGCTTGAGTTATATGGTGACATTTTTGGTGGAAAAAAGTATTTTAATCTAGTATATAGGAAATCCTGTACTTAAATGGTATAGGACATTCAACAATAGTACGGCAAGAAAAGAGAAGTAGGCAGTGACAGAAAAAAGAAATTTAAGATACCTTTCAATCACATGCAATGACTAGACATTCTTTGGATGCAAATTTTCTCAATTCAACTGTAAAAATATATCTCTAGAAAAAAATAGAAAAAGTTGAGTGCAGATTGATTTTAGACCATAATCAAGAATTCTTCATTAGGTTAGTAGTGTAGGGTTTTTGGATGGGGGTGTGGGTTAAGATATTTTTATTGTTAGGAATACATACTAAAGTATCAATGGATAATAGAATTTGAAATCTAAGATTTATTGTAAAACAATCCAGGAAGAGAAAAAAAGAGGAGTGGGGTGGTATAGGTCAATAAGATTGGCACATCTGAATAATTGTTATCTCTGGGTCTACCATATGGCCCCTTTTTCTTGTGCCTATTTGTAACATGTCAGGAAGGGATCCTCTCTGCTGTATTTTATCACCCCACAAACTCACAAATGAAAAATCACATTCAAGTCTTTGGTCCAGCCATTTCTCACAGCCTTCACCACAATTTTGTATATACTAAATTGATGAACTAGTCATCTGCCTATCTCTCCATTTTTACTTGTCTTCTCCTTCTTTATTCTTATATAATAGCTGGAGGAAATTTTTCTAAAAACATAAATCACATCATGACATTTTCTCTTCAAGTCCTCCAAAGGATCTATGCTGCACATCAATAAAAGGCAAAGTCTTGCCAACGTCTATAAAGCCCCATGTAAGATTGCACCAGATTTTTCTCTGAATGCTTTCTTCTGTATTTCTAACTTCTTTCTCCCCTTGGTTCATGACCTTAGGCAAAGTGTTTACCTTAAAATGAATCAGCAGAGCTCATGGCTTGGTTTTTTTTTTCCCACCTGTTTCTGAGCTCTAGATTTCTGCTTTGTAGTTCCCCTTTGTACAAACTGCCTATTTATTTTTAACTGCTGCCTTCTTACCCGGCTTTTACCTTTAAGCAGAGACATTTTAAGGTAAACCTGGAATTAAGCTGTACATTTGTGGAGAATTTGGCAGAAATGAGATATAAATAACTCTATTCCAGATTTTTTTAATGCTCTCATTTTTACTTCTCTTCAGGCAAGAAAGTTTAGAGTATATATATTCTAGTGTAATCCACATGTTCTCATGCATTTCGTACAGAAATGGTACAGAAGTTTGATCACTAGATGCCAAGGATTCACCTAGCATCAGTCATGTGTCAGAGCAAAGATCATTTGAGAAACACTGGAGTTTCAGCAAATGAGTAAGAAGTAATGAGACTGCCCTGCTTCTTATAACACTGGGTGTGTACTATAAGGCAAAGACAATCCTGGATCTCTTCTCAAGCAGGTGACTCTGATAAGAAGAACATGTATAGAAGGATGGAAGGAGGATTTAGCCACCAATTGTCCTTTACTGATCCCTTCAGAATGCAGGAAATTAATTATCATCAAAAATCCATGAGCTTAGTGGAGGGAAAATCTGAAAAAATAAAGAATTATACATGCATTATTTTATTGTACATGGTAGCTGTCAACATGGAGACACTAAATGATAAGGAGTGACAGTAAATACTTTGTTGACTCTCAAACACCTGAATTTCAGTTATAATAAAAATGCATAAATCTCTAATACCAACAAAGCAAAGTAATGTTTCCATGGGCCTATAAATTCAAGCAAGGTCTCTCTAATCTTCTATTTCATTTGTACCTCTCAACATCTTTACAGGAAAAGTTATTACTTTCATTTTATAGGAAGACACCAGAGTTTAAAGAGAAGTGACTTGTGTCTAGACCACTTTTCAAGTGGCTTGATATTAAGGAAATGGCATGTGTTATTGTTTTTCTCCTGCTGTGCTTTTCCTTTCATGCCCCATTCTCTCATTCTGTGCATTTCTAATGACATTTTGCCCTAACCTCTCCTCTACCCAGCCCTTGGGATGATGGGACAAACATGACTTTGGCCAAGCTAATGAGATTCTTCCTTTCTCCTACCCACAAGGATTAATTTGAGAACCCACACATGATCAACCCAAGTGTGTTTTCTTCCCCTGTGAGCACAGGCTTTAGGAAAACTAAGCTAAAGCTATTTATGGAAAATTCTGAGTCCAATTTGGACAAAACCTTCATGGTGACAAGACCAACTGGCAGAAAGTTAGAGACTGAATTCTGTACTTGATAAAACCAATTTAGCTGGATTTCTGGCCAATTAGACTGTGCTCACTTTCTAGTATTCAAATAGCCAATTATTTCTTCACAATGTACTTCCTCTTTCTTTAAGTAAATAGCAAATGACCAGTAAATTAAACCTTTTGATATTACTATTTTTTTCCTACTGAATGAAGAGACTCTGAATGACAGAAAATAGCTAAACGTGAAACTTTCCGAGATTCATCTACAGTATATAGAATCAGTAGAGTGCATAGTTGACCTTCAATCACTCCTATTGAATGGCCTGATAGAGATTGGGAGGTCAGTGGGGAGGGAAGAGGGCCAGGAATTCTGGTTTTATTGGAAAGCCTGTTCAGTGCCAGTGATACTAATATTAACTTGTGCTAAGGACCAAAAGTTTAATGAGATAGACAAAGAAGAGAAAATTAATACATACCAAGTGTCTTCAAGGTATCAAGTTTACATTGTTTATTTTCTGAAGCCCCTTCCTGAGATGGGAACTATTATAACCAATTTATGGATCCAAGAGATAAAATTTTAAACATAATCCTTGAAAACACACTGCTGAGGGCTGGGGAGATAGCCTAGTGGCAAGAGTGCCTGCCTTGGATACACGAGGCCCTACGTTCGATTCCCCAGCACCACATATACAGAAAAACGGCCAGAAGCAGCGCTGTGGCTCAAGTGGCGGAGTGCTAGCCTTGAGCAGAAGAAGCCAGGGACAGTGCTCAGGCCCTGAGTCCAAGGCCCAGGACTGCCCCCCCCCCAAAAAAAAGAAAACACACTGCTGAAACTGGGTTTATACATAGCACGATCTGCTTCAGATCCATGCTGCCCTTCCACACCCCAAAAAGGATCACCTCACAATCCCCATCTGTTTGGAAAAGCACCTATGCTCCTTCAGAGATGTGGGCCGAGAACAATTCCTTCCCTAGCGTCAATTCCCAGGTTAGCCTAGTTATTGTCTCATGTCAAAGGAAAAGGGGCCGTTCTGCCTTCAGGAGTACCATGTACCTCTATTGCAAACATCCTGTGATCTCACCTCCATTCTTGCCCTATTCTGAACCCATGAGCAACTGCACCCTTTCCCACAAGGTCAGAATAGCATTAGCATCACAATGTCTGCATTGCATTCCAACCTTTCACTTATTAGCTGCTTGATTAAGAGACTTCTCTATCCTTACCTATGACAGAGAAATAGTTGAATCGTTACATTAATCAAGGTCCAGTTTATAAACGACTCTACAAGCAGGAAAACTGATGGCATACATGTTTATTTGTTTTACTCATTTTGCCTCATTGTGTGAACCGTCCTCTTTCCCCTCCTGGTTCCAAAATAAATGTTTACAAAAGCAAACTGCATCTCTCCTTCATCAATCCCAGTGGCTGGCCCCATGCCGAATACACAGTGGAAAGCCACTGATTTGTAAACTTTTCAGGATACCATTCTTTGATGTCCAATACCAGCTTCCTATGCTAGAGGTAGCAGTTATAAAGGAGGCTTGTTAACAACCTGAAAACAACTGTGCAGTGTCCACAATGAGACCCACATTCCAGCTACCCTTCCACTGTACAGAAATTGTCATGCCCACAAGCTGCATTAGTGGATGGCTGTGGAGGAAAAACCACTGTATTTTAAGTACATCTTGTTTCAACATACCTTCAGTTGTCCATGCAGTTTGTAGCTGTCTCGGAAAAGCCTGCATCAGCTGGTAGAATGCCCTTACTTTAGTTCCACTCCAAGCATCAGCTCTTTGCCAGGCAAAGGTGTCTTGGATTTACCTGTTCTTAAACACCATAAAGTAAAACTTACCACATCTCCCTTGCTTACTAAATTCTCCAAGGCCTTTATTTTCTTTTTATTTTAGTATATGTCCACTCAATACAATGGAAACAAAAGCAAAACCAGGACCATAGTGCTCAAATAATTTTTTAATGTTTCACATTTAAAAACAACCTGAAAGAACCACAGTATTCACTTGCATATTTAACATCCAGCGTAGACCTGTAGTAAAGGAATCTTTAAACTCAATTTACCCTAACTTCCATATGTGGACATTTTTTTTTCAAATACTAGAAGATCATATTAAGAGGTACTGTTGACTCTATTGGTGGAAATAATTCTTACATGGATCCCCTTTCAGAAATGAAGGTGTGTGTGTGTGTGTGTGTGTGTGTGTGTGTGTGTGTGTGTGTGTGTACTCAGGGCCTAGGGGATGTCTCTGAGCTTTAACATCCAAGCATGGCACTCCACCACTTGAGCTCCAACTGTACTGATCGCTTTTTAGTAGTTTGTTCGAGATAAGGGTCTCAAAGACTTTGCTGCCTGGGCTGGCTTTGAACCACGGTCCTCAGAACTCAGCTTCCTGAGTAGCTAAGTTTGAAATCAAGGTATTTCCCTCCACCAATGGGAGAAGTGTCACACAGTGTGACTCCCTAGAAATTGCTCTTATTTTCCTCTTTGCGGAGGCCATGTACCTTCCTTCCCCCTCCCTTCCCAAGTTAGACTGGCATCCCAAGAATGCCCCGTTCCACATGGCTCTCCTTTGGGATTATAAAATTCCATACAATACTGGCATATACAGTCCCAGCTTTTTCCCTCACACTCTGAACTCTGGTAAAAAGCATTTAGATTTGTAACCTTTCATAGTCTCAGCTGAGTCTTTTATAAGACTGCTCAGCAGTCCAACTTCTGTCCACCAAGTCTCCTTTCCTCTGTGCCTTCTCTCCTGCATAGGCTGACCCTCTAGCTACTCTCAACAAAAACCTCTCTGCCCAGTGCCGCTGTCTATCTATGTTTGACTCCTTGAGATTGCCACTTAGAGCAATAGCATGAGGAAAGTATTTTTAGCTGTTAGAGATATGCCAAAAAGAATTTAAGGATTCGGCAACAGGAAATCTGAAAATGACAAAGGGGGAAAAATGGAGAAAATGGGTAAAGAAAGGTGGGAAGGTGCTCACAAGTGTTGATTCTAAGCAATGAGCATATGAAAGCGCAATGTCACATGCTTCTTTGCTGTGTGTTTGAAATGTCCCATTATAAAATGGCTTTAAAATATCCTTTCCAAACCCTGCAGAGAATCATCTTTTCAAAGACAACTATTACTATCATCTTGAAATATACTTGATGCTCCTTTTGTTTCCTAACTAGAGCCTAAATGAGCCAGGGAAAATTTCCCCAGTCATGTCCTATGACACTGAATGGATTCCACTCACTCTGGGACTGTGTTTTTTTTTAGATGGGTCTCCTTAATGCTAATGAAAATGTCACAGATCCTAATGAACAGCCAGCCCTCGTTAACTCCACAGACAACCAGATAAGGTAGCTACAGAAGCTTGGAAATTGATTGTTGCCTGATGGTAGCCCTACTGGTGGAGATGACCTAAATGTGCAGAGCTTGGTGGACTGTGAAAATTCTCCCAAGAAGGAGAGCTAGAACCATGACAAAGGCCTCCGGAACACACACCAGCTCAGCAGAGACAATTAACCCTATGAGTTACCACTCAGGCAGCTGGAAAGCAAGAGCTGTAATTACTTCTCCTCTGGAACATTAGCTGGCCTTGAAGTCCTAGGAAATTTCCTGTGGACAGCTTGATGGGACTTCGTAAATAAGAAGGGAAACAGCTCTTTCCCTCTCAGCAAACAGGCCAGGATAGTTCTGTTAGCAAGTGATCAATGGAAGAACACTACTCTTCATATTAGAAAGCTTAGTTGGGGCTTTTATTTTTTTTTGTCCTTAATTAAGACTATCTTTGTTGGAATAGCCTGCAGGGTTCAGCTCCTGTTCACCAAGCCATCTGCTCTGCCTTCCTCTTCTCCTTCCCCCATTTCCTCCCAGAGGAATCATTCCAAGCTCGGAGATGGTGGGAATCACTACCCAGAACTAAATTTGCATCTCTAACTGGATCTATTTTAAGATTTCTTGTGTTCCTAAGGGCTACCTCTAGTCATGTTCTCACTTCAAGTAACTAGTTGAAACTCCTCTGAAGTCTCCTGGAAGGGGGTGGAGGAGAGGTGTTCTCACACCAGGGTTTCCATTTGATGAAGGCTTGTGCTCTCCACCATGGAAACTGTCTGGCAAAGCAAAGTTTGGTGGCATTTTTACCTCCATTCCTCTGGATTAGGGAGGAACCAGTTTGTTTATGCTTAGTTTTCAAAGACAAGAACCTTGCCCTAGCTACTTTGGGCCAAGCACCATAAAGAGTCTTTCCTGTCTAAATGGCTTTCCTGGCCTATGAACCTATCTGGGACCTGGCTCCTTCCATTATCTCCTTCTGGAACCTTCCACCACTTTCTTCCTCATCCATGCTGCATCCTTTCTGGTTTCACTGCAGGCCATCAACAAGCCAGGTTTATGGTATTCCCTCTTACAGATTTTTGTATTCGGGTTCCCCCTCTCCTCACATACCTTTCCTTGTCCCAGGCCCGTGACTATAGCCATTCCCATCGCATTCTCCATGTCCCTCGTCAGAGAGATCTTTCTGACCCTCACACTGACATAGCTATCTAGTCACTTCTGCCCTGTTTCAACTGCCTAGGCAGTACTCTGGTTTAAAAACAACAAAACAAAAAACTTTCCTGGCTCCTTTTACCTTCAACCATTAATGCAGCTTCACAGGAGGGAAGCCAATTCTTCCTCCTCATTGTTTGTGTTAGGTCAGGATTACCATATCCTGGGAGATGAAGGAAGTGGGCAAATAAGATATGAATTTTTTTCTCATGAAATCTTTGTAATAACCTTAATGCTACACATTGTGATTCCCTTTTAACAAAGCTAAGAGACGTTTAGAGCTTCCATACCCACAATCACTCATGTCTATGGAAAAACAGCCTCAAAATGCCAACTAATGGTCAACAGCACCCATGAGCCACTTATCTCTGTGAGATTAAGTTAGAAGTGAAAATATATTGCTATATCTACAGTAGCTGTGAACATCATTTTTTTTGTGCCCTAATCATTTGGCTCAGAATGCATCCTAGAGATCATGTAACTTTATGCCTTTCAATGTGCTAACAAAGCAATGTAATCAAAGGAAAATACACAGTAGCCAATGTGATCCCTCATCTGATTTCTCTGATATCTATCAATCTGCTTCTATATCTATCTCTCTATCTCTCTATCTATCTATCTATCATCTACCTGTCTATCTATCCATGTATCTATCATCTATCTACCTATCCATCCATCCATCCAACCCTAGTTTCCCATTTGTGATCTTATAGTGTGTATAGAGGCTTTTCTTGGTTTGGCTGGAAGTGTCCTGTTTGGGAGCATTAAATACTTGAACTAACCTGGCATATGAGGAGGATAGAAAGGTGGAGTTACCCTAATAGGGATGAGTGGAGATGGCCCTAGGGGTTTAAAAGAAGCAGGGCTTAAAGAAGGTGGATGCTTCTATAGAGTAGAAGGGTGAAGGCTAGAGACTGGTTTGAACAGTTTAAGTGGGGCAGAGAAGAACTGGAGATCATCTAGAATATCAGGGAAACTTCAGTTTCAGGGAATAGAGCCAGAAACATTCAACATCCCTACCAGAGGCCTCAATCTTGAGGCAGAGACATAAAAGGCACAGACATGAGGCCCACTAGGAGCACTTAGAGGAAGTATGACAGCAAAGATCAAGTTGTAAGATGGTTCTGTGATTAAGGGTGCCATTTTGAGGCCAATCTGGCAATTTATAAATTAATTATGCCATAATGGAGAGAATAATTAATATTTTCTTTCTAAGCATTTAGGATCAAATTTAGCCAAGATCAGATATTCAACCAAGGAGAGAGTTTGTAGGGATGAGAGTGTCTTGTTCTGTGTCAGGGTAGGGATTTCTTAGGCTCTATGTTTCCTTAGGGAGAAAAAGGAGTTTCAACATCAGAATCAAGGTACTACTTCTGATGGAGGCATACCTTTTGGTCACAAGGATCCTAGAGTTGAGGTGCAACTCTCAAGGATGGGAATAACCACAAAGTCACTCTGAGGATTGAAAGACTCTCACCCGTGAAGTCAAGGTATATATATATCATCCTGACCATATCTTAGAAAGCAAGGGACCAGGACCAGAAGCTTCCAAAAGGCAAAAATGACATTTCTTCAGGACAGAAATGGTGTCATCCAAGAAACTAATAAGAGGATCTGAAAGTAAAACTGTGGGGAGAGGGGAAGAGTCCCCACAGGTGAATTGTAAGTGGGGGCATGAATGAAGGGACAAACTGTTTCACTCTTGTGAGCTGCAAGCAGTTGGATTCCTGATCCTGCAAATTTGATAGGTTTCACCAGAGAGTTTCCCTGTCAAGAGATCCCCAGATATCTCTAAATCCAAGGGCAGAATTGCCAAAGGTCTGGTATGAAAATAAAGAAATTCCTCCAGATCCCCCCATGAAAGCGGCCAAAAGGTGGCTTTGGGGAATCACAGGTTAGTAAAAGAATTTGTTGAGACAGAAGAGTAAGAGAAAGAAAGGGTTATTAGTAAGCTGCCATAATAAAGACACTAGGGACATGGGGCTAATGGGAAGAGCTGCATGAAACAAGGTTTACACTGTGGGCTGGGCTACTTTTGAGTGGCTGACTCCCTTTTCATTGACTTTACTGATTGGTTACCTCTACCTCAGCTCATGTTTCATATTTCAGGCTTTGGAGGGGACATCCAGAGAACTCACTTTTTACATCTGCATTCTATCTGGCACATTGTGTGTGCTTGGCTCCCTCCATATTCCATTTGGCCCTGGATTTTTTTTTTGTCTGTTATTGCTTGTTTTATCTTTTTAAGTCCTCCTTCACAATTTTACCATAAAAATAAAATCCCATTTGGAAATCCTTAGTATCTGATGAATAAAAAAAAATAATGGAAATCCAAACAAGTCTAGCAGGAAATGTCAACATGCTCATGATGTTTCTTCATTGAGATATCCAGCTCCCCAGTGAAGTTTTTTTTTTTCCTTGTCTGCCTATTTTTATAACGATTTCCTGTAGGAAGCATCCATGCTTTCTATAGTGAAGGAGAAAAAAAATATATATGGAAGAAAAGTAAACTAAGAAGCTGTTAGAAACTGCTTCCAGCCAAGCAAGCTGTGGGGGCTGCACACAGAGCAGGCTTTAGCAGGCTGGGCAAAAAGTGATGCTACCATTTAAAGCTTTTGCCATTCAAAGAAGGAATGAGCTCATGGGCCCTTCCCTCATCCCAGCATGGCCTGGTCCTGGGAGGAGGGAAAAAAATAGACCTAAAAGAGGAATTCTTTTTATAAGCACCTTTGATTTGGTTCCATACATTGGGCTCTATTTCAAAAGCAGAGTCTCTGCACTCTGCCTCAATGCCTTCCTGCAGGTGGCCTAAAAGCAGCAGGCCTCTTGCAAGCCACTTGCTCTGTTTGTTTTCTTTGTGTTCTACTTTGTCTTCTCTTAATAAAAAGGAGGGGAATGCGCTCAGGAAGGTTTCAGAGATAAACCTGGAAGAAAACAGTGTGTCCAAATGAAATAAGAAAGGCTAGAGAGACTCCAGCAAGGAGGAGACAAAATATGCTCTCCTGCTCCTAAAGAAATGGAAAAGGCACTGGCAACTGGCCAGAAAGAAAACAAAGCAAACCTTTTATTCTCCTGTTTATAATATTTTATTACCTCTGTGCTCTACAGCCATGATCCTCTAAAAAAATTTCGAAAGCAAACTGTTCACCAAGCTCTTGCTTCAGTTTCTCCTCAGTATTCAAAGTAATTGGGGGAAAAGATAAAGTCTATCACCCAGCCCAGAGTCCGTGCCCTCTGCAATCCAGTCTCACATCTGGGAATTTTCCTGGGGCATACGTATTTGAGTTTTGCTGAAAAAGAAAGCCCAAAATACAAATCATAATAAGAACACAAATCTTCTTGTGATAAGAACCTTTACACAGTCCTGAGAAAGCTTCAGGGTCATAAGGGATTCTGAAGTTATACCACAAAAGAAAACTCACAGGCAGGCACCACTGGCTCACATCTGTAACCCTAGCTATTTGGCAGGCTGAGATTTGAGGATCACCGTTCAAAGCCAGCCCAAGAAAGAAGTCTATATGACTCTCTTATGTCCAAACCAACCAAAAACAAAAGTGGAGTTATGGCTAAAAGTGGTAGAGCACGAGCCTTGAGTGAAAAAGCCCAGGGACAGTGCCCAGGCCCTGCGTCCAAACCCCATGAACAACAACAACAAAATAAAGTGAGAGATGCCAGGGAGAGTGGATTTATTTCCCTTAGAACTGGAATTTACTTTGCATGTGGTTGTCCAGAGCTGCCTCAGCTTGGCTTTGACATGTGAGTGGCTTTGCTACAATTAAAAATCTCCGTTCTCATGTCTGATTCTAGGTGAGCCTTACAGACCAGCACCAGCAACTTGCAGGAGAGAAATACAGCCAGATCCAGAGAGAGAGTAAGCATTGGAGAGGCTCATTGAGCCAAACACTTGGAACAAGATGGAAATCAAAAACAATTTTTGTCTACCATCCCTCTCCTATACTCTCTAATGTGGAACGTGGACATTAATTGCATACAAATCATACTCAAATAAGTCAAGATTTATTAAATTCTATGAACCACTTATGCTTTAGGAGAGTAATACATTGTATCCATCTTTTCTTCCGAAGCTGACTTGATGAAGATGCCAAGAGTTGAGATCCACGTGCATGAAGTAAGGGGCTAGACAGGCAGCTGTCACAGGCCACCCTTGTCACTGCTTTCTGAGAGAACACTGAGCTACAGAAGAGACACACTTGTAAGAATGTCCCCCAAACAACCTACGCTAATAAGTACTAGAAACCAGTCACACACTCACCCCACATGGGGTGTGGGGCAAAAGAATGAAAAGCCTAGGGCCCAAGACTGTTGAGTGAAAATCTAATTGCTCCTCCTGGAGTATGTGGGTGGGACTATGTCTTCCCCTTACTTTCTAGGTATTTTTGTCTTCATAACCCAATGGGCATGAGCACTAAGTCTATGATCAACCAAGGTATGTGTTGTGCCATTAGCCTACAGAACTCAGCACCAACCTCTGCTCCTTGGGTAGTCTACCAATTCTGGAGACCTATAAGGCATTTTAGGTTTTGTTTCTACTCACAAGACTATCCCATAGACTACCCCTTTGTATCTGAATTCGACTTCACTTCCCATCCCAATTTTTATCCAGTAAGAAAATCTATCATCTTCTGCAATTAGAGTTTTGGTTGGCTGTGAGAGTCAAAAACCTTAGGCACCATATACATAGTGAACACAAGCCAGAGCCAAACTCAGACTCCAGTGGCTTGTGGGTAAGGCTCACTGTCCACGTGGGATATCACAGACCCATGAATCGTGTTCTCCTGTGTATTCCTCAGTTCAGCTCTAAATATCAGCCTCTCTAAATGATAGAACACTTAAATATAGACACACCCACACCAGAGCTTTCAGAGATATGCAGGGAACTCAGTTGTAAACTCTTGACTTACAGACTTGGTGAGAAAACAATGCAAATGCTAAAAATAACTGCTGTGCCTTAATCACTTAGCAGTATGAACTTGGACAAGCTCTTGTTGCTAAGAGAGTGGTTTCTGCTCTTGAGGCTGTCACATACAATTGTGTGAAACTCAGTACCATTGAACCATGTTGTAGATGAACTACTCAACCTGTGAATTACTACACAGCCTAGAAGTGCGAACTCTTCCTTGTGTGAGCTATTAAATGATGTCATGCACAGTGTGAGCTACCAATGTGACAGCATCATGAATCTCACAAGGTGGACTCAAAAACAGCATGATGGAGTGAACTACATGTAGTGTGAGGGACTAGGCGTTCTAGAGGTGTGAGCTAATACACACAACACAGTAGCTTGAACCATACACTGTGGGAGCTACCACACAGGATAACAATTGGACTACTAAAGAGTACAAATGAATATATGATATATTTGTATCTACAACCACACTGTGAACTACTATAAGTGTATATACTGTGGAATGATAGGAACTACCACCAGCGTAGCAGGGTTAACTAGACAATGTCTTACTTTGCAGGTCATAGGACCCTTGAAACTCTTCCATGAGGTCTAAAATGACTCCAAAATTAAAGTTTATGTCCAGAAAAATCTTTCACTAAGCTTCATTATATTTTTTTCATTTGTAAATAACCTTCTGAGTGCTTACTCCCAAGGAGAAGTGGGGAGATATCTTTTAATCTCCTTTTTCTAGTAAGGGCACTGGTCTCATGGTGCAAGTTCTACTTCCATGACCTAATTTGAACCCAATTACCTTCTACTGGCTCCACTTCCAAATACTACCACATCAAAGACTAGCAAATTTCAAGTATATGAATTTGGGAGAACAATCATTCCTAGTATAGAATATCAGTATGGAGGCAAAGATTTTTGTCTCTTTATTATTCACCAGTGCACTCCAACATCTAATTTAGTGCCTGGCACCTGATAGCTACTTAGGAAATAATTGTTTAGTAGGAAGAAGAGAAATGATCCGCAATGTAACCTCTGAGCTAAAATGTAACAGATATTATGAAACCCCAGAAGTAATATTAATATGTGCATGTTCAAATGTCATAGGGCCATGTAATACACTGGGTGGGGGTTGGTGGAGTAGATCTATTAGCTGTGGTTTAGGTTAGAAGACCCAATCTAAACATGGTAAGTGTTTATTTTCTGTTCACAAAATACTAAAAACTTGCATGGAAGTTCTACAAGGTTTCAGAAGTCTGGACTCTCTACCATTGTAGAGCTCTACCATCATTAGGGCAAAGTCTTTGCCTCTGGTCCAAGATGCTTCATTTCTTTATCGCAACACAGACAAGTAAATGGGAATAGGGAAAGGTAAGGCCATACTTCTTTTCCTTGGAAGGCATATCTAGATGGTAGAGTTACCACCTTTACCCACATCTCATTGGTTAAAACTGAATCACATGGTCATAACTAGCTGCAAGTTTAAATGGAAAATTGTTGCCCTTCTTGGCAGCTGCTAGTCTGGACTTCATTATAGCAAAAGGGGTGGACAGACATTGGAAGAACCAGTAGTCTATGCAATAGCATATATTTTAAAAACAGTTCCCTAGAATTAAGATCAATTTTATGTAATTAATTATTGAATGTTGGTAATGCATACATAGGCTTGTTCAATTGTTTTCTACATTTGTGTTTTAGTATTCCATACTAAAACTTTGTAAAACATTAATTGCATAAGAATATATTATTGGGTTTTACTGTTATAGTATATCATCCCTTCCGGTCCCCCAGGGGCCTGCCATGTGGCCAGCACATCTGCCATTTCCACTTGTTCTATTATGCCATGCTCTGGTTATTCTTTATAAAGAACATCAAGAACAACTTAATAAATCTAGAATTTGATTTCATGATTCTTTCTTCTTTCTCTTATTTTGTTTTATTTTTGGCAGTGCTAAGAACTGAACCTGGGACTCTGCACGAGCTAGTATGCTAAGTAGCGTACTACTTGAGTAGATGGAAGCAACTCTGAGAATGCTTAGGGGCCTAGGAGAAATTTGAAGAGTGCTTGCATTCTACTACTGAGTTATACTGCCCGCCCTTCTCCTTACCACATTTTAAAGTCGTTTCTCACCGTGAAGGTGTCTGGTTCACAATGGCACATCATTCAAACGTCACAGCATTTATGACTAAGAATGTCTTATTGGAGGAACATTTTTCAAAGACTGACATTAGCTAATCTAATCTCTCTCATTCATCCATCTGGGGATTTGGGAAACACAAGGAAACCAAGCCCATTTCCTTCAGCTAGGCTATGAGGTGAAGAGTATTAAGGCATTAATGTAAGTGATCTCTAAATATAAACTGAGTATCTTAGTCCTGAATTCTTAGTCCTTCTGACTTCAAAAAAATTTTCCCCTAAGTTCTAAAAGCCTTCCCCAATCCTTATCATACTGGCAATAATGTGAAGGTTGCATTCCCAAAACCATAATCTGTTCTCTGACTGTGTATATTCATTCTCCGAAGACTTCCATAGCCTTCTTGGGGTTCTCAGAGTGGCTTCAACTGCTCAACATTTTAGCCCTTTCAAATATGAGTTGCTTTCTACCACCATTATCCCTGCAATTTCTTTCTTTTTTTTTTTTTTTTTTTTGGCCAGTCCTGGGGCTCAGACTCAGGGCCTGAGCACTGTCCCTGGCTTCTTCTTGCTCAAGGCTAGCACTCTGCCACTTGAGCCACAGCGCCACTTCTGGCCATTTTCTGTATATGTGGTGCTGGGGAATCGAACCCAGGGCCTCATGTATATGAGGCAGGCACTCTTGCCACTAGGCCATATCCCCAGCCCTCCCTGCAATTTCTTTCGTTATCATCCCTAAGATCTCAGAAGCTCAGACATCTGTCAATACAATTAAGGACATTTTTATTTGGGAAATAAAGCTAACCTACACAACATGGGAACCAAGCTAATTTCTAGTTTCTACTTTTGTCCTTCATTCCTACTTCCATCTTTGTATCATAAACCTAGGCATACTTTTGTTTGGAATTCCATTGCTACTGTTCTGTAGTATGCATTATCCTCTAAAGGCACCGGTCTGAGCTGAGGTATTGAAGAAAGTTTCTTATGACTTTGGTATATAGTCTGCTCTGTGGTCTCCATCTTGGGAAGCCAGAACTTCCACGTAAGTGAGAATTTGATGAGCTGGCCCTTCTGATTATCTTGTATCCCTTCAGAGCATTCAGACATGACTTCATGATACTGACATTATATTCCCACATCTCCTTCCTCTATATTCTTAGGAGTTATGTTTGAATCAAACTCGTCATGCCTTTGCATAGGGCGGTACTTCTGTTGCAAATTAAAACAGAAGACTCTTGAATCCAGGCACTTATCAGTTCTAGGAATATCACAGAGGTGGTAGAAGTACAGCAGTTGTAATATTTCCTTATGATCTCCAGTGAGGTTAGTTGAATGTCAGAATGCCCCCAAATTCCTTTGCTGAAATCTGCTTCCTAACTGTGGTAGCATTGGAGGTATGAGGAAAGGGTTGAAAAGGTCATAAGGATGGAGCCCCTCATTAATAAAAGTAGTGCCCTTATAAAGAAAGACATGAGAGCTCTTTCTCAGTTCTCTATGTTCATCTGAAATCAAGAAACAAGTCCTCATCAGATACCGCATCTATCAGACCTTGAACCAGATGACTGGACCTGCGAAAAACCAATGTTTGCAGTTAATTTAAGTGAATTTGTAAGTTTAAACCCTGTTGACAAGTGACAATCTCATTTTAGTCAATACTTTATATAAAATACAAAATATGCATCAGGTGTTAGTAACTCATGTCCATAATCCTAGCTATGTGGGGGGCTATGGACAGCCCATGCAGAAAAATTTACAAGATACCACCTTAGCAGAAAGTGATTGAGTATGTTTGCATGCACCTGTTATGCTATATAGGAATTCTAAAATTGACAGATCATAGTGCAATTGTGTGTTCAGGCAGGAGGGGAGACTTCATATAAAAAATAACCAGCACAGACACACACACACACACACACACACACAGATGGAGTTATTATGTCTGGCAAGAATGAGGCCCTGGATTCAAAAACCTCAAGACTATAAAGAGAGATAGGGGAGGGGGGGAGGAAGGAAGGAAGCGAGGGAGGGAGGAGGGAAGGAGGAAGGAAGGAGGAAGATTAAAGAGAGATTATGGATTAGTGAGCTACTTCAACTACTCAAGTTACCTGAGTTTGCCATTTGCTAACTTTTGTGCATTACTTTTACTAACAGAGCATTGTTGGGATTTGAAGGTACAAAGTAAGTAGCATTCCAAACTTAAGCTAGAGAAATTCACCATCTAAATATCTTCTACGGGAGAAAAAAATATGAGAAAAATATAATTGGCAGCATGTCTTCCTTTATTACATTTATTGCTCCTTTTCTTCATGATTTTGTCTTATTTCTGAATCTTAACTAAAAATAGATTGCTTACTGCTTAAAATTTCTTTGTTTTGTGTCTAGAGTTATTCAAATGAAAAAAAATATGACCAGTCAATCAAATATACCAAGTACTTGCTATACTTGCTATAAAAAGAAAGAAAAACATTCATAACATTGCAGATATAAGACTATTCCAATGTTTAATCCTGTTTTACAGAAAATTCGTGACATTGATGTAAATTTAGCTGGATTTGACCTGCCTCACCTGGATTCATTCACCAATAAAATGAGAAAAAATTTTATACTCCCAATTCCAGTTAGATTCTATTATTAAGAAAAGCATTTCCTTAATCCTTCACCCCAAGAACAGTTTCAGTATAGTTTCAAATTTAGTAGAGAGAATTATACTTATAACACTACATCTTCTTTATCAGAAACTTGATTTGAAAATAAATGACATTTCCTTTAAAACATAAGAAAAGAAATGAAGGTGACCAGTAAGAAGTATTTACTAATTTGAAGACCTCTTGATCCAGTCACCAGACTTTCAATATTTCCCTATGAAGGAAGGAGTTAATTTCTATGACTTCCATTTTGCTATGAAGGACAAGGTATAGGTTGTAAGCTTCTGGAGTCAGTGGAAAGGCTGAGAGAAATAATGGCAGACCCTTTCTTCAGTGCGTCACAAGGCTGCATACAATGTAAACTAAACCCAAAGAGAGCAGGTGAAATTGAAAATAACTAGAGAATCGAAAAAACAATAGAGAAAAGTCAATAAGACAAATAGTTCAATGAAAACACCAAATTTAACAAAACGTTAGGCTGATTGAAGAAACAAAAAAGTGAAAAGACTCAAATTACAGAAGTCCTAATGGAAAACAAGAACATTATTAGCAACCTTATAGAAATAAAACTTACATAACAAATGAGATAACCTAGATAAAATAGACATATCTAAGAAAATCAATAAACTACCCAATGTGACTCAAGGAAACAACAAAAACTACAACAACAAAGGAAAGTAATGCTGAACTAGCTTTCACAAGACACTCGAAAAAAGCCAAGGAGGGCAACACCAGAAAATCATGCTTCACAATTTCTGTCTCAAGAATCCTTAGCCATTCAGAAATCCCACTTAGTTTAATGTATTAACACAATTGCATACAATTTTACAATGAATAACATTAATTTATTTGTAATTTTTCAGTAAGATTTGGCTAGATGCAAAAATGAAAACTAGTGCAATCAGGCACTGTCAGGAAAATTATTGATAGGTCTTTTTCTTGTGGGAATTTTAATTATCCTAATTAATCTGAGTGCTCTAAGACCTGTTTCTGGTTCTTCCATTAATTAATGATTTGACCTAATATAACTCATCTTTTTCTTTGTCTGTCAAAGGAAAGAGTCAAACTAAACACCTAAAGTTCCTTTCAATTCAAAAATACTCATGTTTTTGAAATAGAAATTAAACATTAGACAAAATTTAATTACATGTTAAATTCCCTAGTCCATTTTACTAACTACAATAACCAAATTGCTAATAAACTCCAAAGAGAAGAGAAAATATTGCAGTTTAGTTGAAGCAGGGAGCTAAATGGCAATTTAATATCTTAATTAATTAAATAAGGACTTCACAATTGCCTGGTTGTCAGTTATTATCAAGAAGTTCAAGGTAAAATGTCAAGTTGTAGCCAAATTGCATTTTAAAAAGTACTTTTGGTATTTGGTTAGACTTTTTAAACATCAGCCAAATGAGCTACATATATCAGAAGTTTTCATTGAATAACTAACAGAAAGATATTTTTAAGTGGGTGATTTGCTCCAATAATCTCAAATAACACTCCACATACCTTATTCCCTATAGAGCATATGAACATGTGTAGTAGACAGACAATCTCCTATGTTATTCAACCCTACTCCTGAATTGTACTGCTGATAAGATATTCTGCAATGGACGTAAGAAGAATGTTACTGCTTTCTACATTACGTTACTTAGTTGAAGGTTAGACTTGTACTTCTACACAGATACATATAAACATTGACCCATTTGCAAATGGATATGTTCATAATGCTAGAGTAGATAACAGGAATATCACACTCCCTCTGACTTGAAACAAACAAAAATGCAACAAATGGGTCTATTGCTTTTCTTGAGCATTGAGCTAAAATTGGAGATTTAAATTTGAATAGTCCTAAATGGGCCCTCTCCACTCAGGTAGCACTCCCTTGAACATCTGCCAGTGAGCACATTTCCTAATACAGAACACTGCTCCCACTGGCAAATTCAGTTCCGCAATTTCCCCCAAAATATAGAGACGCTCAGCACAGACTTTAGAAATGGTGAGTAGTTCAAACGAGGAAAATCATCCACTTCTTTGAAAAAAAAATTAAAATACAACTTGGTATACAGGCTTTATCTCTGGGTAGTTCCCTTAGGAACTCACTCAGGGGTTGCCTATTTATTTGAATCACTGAGAAGCAATCTGGAGACAAATGGGCTTAAATCACTTCTTTAAACAAAGCAAAAGAGATTTAGACATCTGTTAATTTTTCGTACACACTGAATCCATTAAGATAATTCACCTATGGAATAACTCACAATAAGAAGCTCCCAACACAACTGAAATGAAGAGGAAATTCAGTTATGCAAATGATTTCCACTGAAACCATGCCCAGTGAACACAAAAATGTGAGCTGCATAGTAATCCTCTTCTCATTTACCTAGCTCTGGTAAAACCAAGGTCAAAAGGTCAGATTTTCCATAGGATTCCAGAAAAAGAGTCTATTTGAGGGTAAAGGGCCTGTCAAGTCATCCCCTGAACAAATTATCATTTTACCCTTTATGAAGGAGTTCCTCCATATGAATTCACTTGGGTGACTTGACTCAGAATAATGAAATAACACCTAAGAGTCTTTTTCAAATTATTCAACTGGACCAAATTAGAAGTCAGCTCTCATTACTTACTCCTATGGCTTAAACCAATCACCAATACTTAGCAGCTTCCTCAAGAATCTCTGAGTTAAAAAGAACCACTCCTATGTTCTTGTGAGATTTCAAATTCTTTTTTTTTTTTTTTTTTGGTTATGGGACAGGGCTTGAACTCATGCCTGGGAGATATCCCTGTGCAATTTTAGTCCAGGCTACTGCTCTACCACTTTGAGCCACAGCTCCACTTCCAGTTTGGGGGTGATTAAATGGAGGTAAGTGTTTCACAGACTTCCTTGCCCAAGATGGCTTTGAACCATGGTCCTCAAATCTCAGATTCCTGTACAGCTAGGATTACAGGTATGAGCTACCAGTGCCTGGCCTTGAGATTCTTGTAGTCATACCAGAGGATGAATCTTAGAGGTGGAACCTTTGATGACAGGTGGTATGCTGATATTTGGAATAGCTGAGAGGTTCTGGCATGATTAGTAGCAAATTTTAGCATGGAGTGCTCTTTCTAATATCCCCCAAACTGGTTTTAAGTACTAGTGGGAGAGAGTGGAGCAAACGGCAAGTAAAGGAGATTGAATATGATCAAATAATTTATGTATCTGTGTTAAAATGGAACAATGAATCTTATTCAAATAAAGCTTATATAGGCTTATCAAAATGAACTCTCCTTGTAAAACCAATTGATGCTAATACAATGTGAGGGAAAGAAAACTAAAAACTATTTTTTAAAAACTGAGAGACTAAAAATAATTTAAAAACAAAAAAGCATTTTAAAAGGGGAAATAAAATATTTCCACCATTTCCTTATTTCTTCCAAGCCCTCTATTTGGAGTCATTTTAATGGATTGAGGACTTAATTCTGAACAGATACTCTCCAAAATGGAAGATAATTTCACTTAATCTTCAGAATGTTGCAGAATAGAAATCACTATTTTCATTCTACATTGGAGAAATCTTTGAAGAACTCATCTAACTTATGTACCTCAAAGCCATAGCAGAACCAGGATTTAAGTCCTGATGAATAATGTCTGAAGCATGGTGACATGGGATACAACCAATGTCATCAATTTAGGCATTAGATTTCGGTATATGAATTTGGGGACATAAACATTCAAATGTATAACATCGGAGTTAGGATTTGAGCCCTGAACTGAATTACTCCCAACTTTCTATGATGGTTTCAATATGTTACTTTACCTTTTGCACATCAAGAAAGAGTTCTATGTACCATAATTTCCTCGATTTCATTTGTATTATCTACCATGCAAAACTCACACCTTAATCATCTGCAAAGAATTCTAATTCAATAAGTCAAGTACAGTTTTCAAAAGTTTCCCTGTTGATTCTAATGTGTCCCCCAATGACAACTGATTAAATAATTTAGTGTTTCTAAATAAAGGAGTCTATGTGTTCGTGCTTAGATATCCTTGAAATCTACAAGACATTGAAATATTTTGTTCTCATTTCAGCAATTAAAAAAGTATTCTAAGTCAGTTTTAGATCTGCAAAAATCAAGCCCTACTGACTAATTTTACTCTTTCCTATTGTGTATTTCAGCTTTGTATTTGTTGCTCTTCACTTATTCATTCAACAAATAAGATTACACACACACACACACACACACACACCAGATCAGATAGTAAACATTTGATTAAGGTGAATAATGTTTAGTCAGAGGCCAGAATGAATGGAGATGGAGAAAGCTGCATGTCAATGAAAGGAAGAAACACTCTGGATCAAAGGAAAGGCCAAAGTTGGCATTCTTAGACAGGAATATCTAAGGTGTTCTTTAGCATTCACTGGTTAACTATAGGATTTCATGTAAGGAAGAGATGTAAGTTTTTGTGGGATGGTTCTCACGAGGCAAAGAAGTCCGAACCCTACACGTGGTTACCTCCCACTATGTCCCTGTTTGGAGACAGAATCTTTACAGGGATAATTTATTTAGAATAAGCCACTTACATAGGCCCTAATAAAACATGACTAGAAATTGTAACAGAGAATGTCAAAGGGAAAACAATGGGAAGGCAAAGGGAAACGGTGGCCATTCACAAGCCACGGAGGGCAGCCTACAGCCAATCTTCCCTTTAGGTTTCTCAGAAGGATCATATCCTGCACAAACCTTGATCTTGTATGCTACCTTCAAAACAGTGAGAAAATATATTTTTCTTTTTTGCAGTCATCTCCTCTATAGTACTTAATGGCAGCCCTAGCATACTCAGACAAAGTTTATTTTCAGGAATAAGGTAGGCATTGTTCCCCTTTAGATGAGACTATTAATCAAATATGAAAGTTCATCCCTAAGGTATCTTTGTCTAGTTAAAGGAGTAGTAAATCAGATTAGATGTCCAGGGACTTTGGCCAAGGAAGTTGGCCATAGAGAAGTCTAGAAGGAAACTAGTTTCCCATGAAGTATCTGGACTAGTCCAAGCTCAGCTGACACCGTGAAAGTACTGTGAGCACACAGAATTGTTAATATTGACCATGGATGAATTTACTGGAAGGAACTGAGATACTGGGAAAAGAGTACATAGCAATCCTCTATGAAGCGACTGTGTCTTTAATTCTCCTTATTAATATGAACCTCTAAAATCTCCTAGTTGGAAAGTCAGACTATATTTGAGTCTAAACTCCAGGCTGTCTGCTCTGGAGGAACTGGCCAGGAATCAGCATCCAAGAATACCAGACGCCAGTATTGTAACATAGAATAGCTCAGTGACCATACTGGTAATTACACCCATGGAAGTGTCTGGCCAACGAGAGAGAGCTGAGGCTGAGAGAACGGAACAATGTGTTTACTAAGACAGGAGAAACAAAATCAGGCACTCAAGAGCAAAGCATTGGTAATGGGGAAGCCAGCAATTGCAAGTGAAGACCCAAGCTAGAATAAGGCCACCCTCACAGAAGGTTCTGTGGGGGTGTCTCTGAAGAATGACAACACACTGTCAAGTGAGGAATGAGAGCTTGAAATCTGGAGCTACCCCTGAAAATAGAAACAATGTAGAGCAAAGATTTGGTTATAATTTATGGTAAATGGTACCCAAGCAACTAGAAAGAAACAACAATTTCACCATGGATGAGTTTGCTCCAGCAGGCAATGTTGCCATGGAATTTTAAAGTGCTGGTTCTACCAGCACTCCTGGCTGAAAATTGAAATGGAGCCATAATCAGGTGGCATTCAGACTCTAACAGCCTATAATTAAGCAATTATTTGATCCAATGGTTTTATCAAGTTTCTCTGCACAAAGCAAGCACCTCTCTTCAATTCTGGCCACGTTCATTATATTTAGCTCCTGCCCAGTACTGCTCTGAATAAAGGCTAAACATGGTTCTTTTACTTATTTTTTAACAAATAATAAGGCGATGATTCAAGCTAAAATGCTGGAAGCACATTCCTTATTACAAAATAATCAAATCTCCTTAAAGTCAATCTGTCACACATAAAGAATCCATAATAAAATTGGCCAAAATGTATGCTATTTAAAAAATGAAACTGATTAGTAAAAATGAAATGAACGAAGGATTATCTATTTGCTTTTATGAGGTGAGGACATATGAACAGAAGAGGGATTAGAAAGAGTTAGAAAAGATACAAATTGTGAGAGAATCATTTCAGCCATAAAGAAAGTAAAAATATGGAAGCCTTGAGTTGGGAATAAACATAAAATCATTGAGACAATAGGAAGAACGCTAGGAGTAAAATTTAGGGTTGGGGTGCTGTCAAGAGGAAAGATGAAGCTCAAGGGTGGGGTCAGATTACTTGAAACCCTGTGGGTTAAAGGAATCTAGATTTTATTTAGACAGCAATCTAAGACTCCTAAAGACCTTTAGTAGAAGGGTGATATTCTATGATGTAGTGTTGCAGAAAATCACTGGCTACTTTGAGGAGACTGAAAAGAAGGCAGCAAGACTAGGTATCAAGATAAGAAAAAGCTAGTGGCTTTAATTACAGGTTAGAAAGTTGCAATAGTGATAAGAAAGTGCTAATGGCTGATTAAAGGATGCAAAGAAATAGTAATGGAATGATAATAAATCAGAAGAGAGTAAAAGAGGAATCCTAGACTTAGGAAGGTAGGCAGTGATTACATTTATAGAGTCAAAAATCTTGAGGAAGAAGGGACAGGGTTAAAAGAGCTTCTGCTCTGTTCATGGTAAGTTTGTGATAGAAAGGGAAACTTCACATTGAGATATCAAGTATACAGTTGACTATGAGTCTTGTGTTCAGGTTAGAGTTTTGGGGAAAAGGTGCAGACTTGAGTTCCTAGTATAAATACAGTATACTTTGGAGTCATTTATGCAACTCCTATCAGCTACCATGGCTATAACCTGTACAGCCAAGAGCAGCTCTAAGTTGTTCCTGTGTTTTAAGATAAGGCGAAGAATTCAAGCTAAAAATAAAGGCCAAGAGAAAAACAGCAATATGATAGAAAGCAAACCAAAGGCAAAGATATAGTTAACATTACAAATGCTGCCAGCAATTCAAAATAGAGAAAAAGAAATGAATGTTGGTTTGGGAATTAATGGAAGAACAAGGAAGAAGAGATTTTGAGAGAAAATTATCCCAAAGCTGTGTTTTGAATAGGGAGCAGAGAAATAGGCCACCGTACTCTCAAAGGCCAAGAAGAAGATATTCTCAAACTAGGGCAATATTAATAAATGCATGGCAAGACAGTAAGAGGAATCCAGTGGAGAAAAGTTGATTGATTATATTAATTAGGTTACAGTAAATTATTCTGCAGTATGTAATATAAAACAAAAACTCATTTTAATATGGAAAAAACTCTATTATTCACTTTCAACCATAGTTACTAATGGAAGTTACTAATGGTAGGCTGGTTGGGTGCCATCTTGTGTTCTGGATTTTGTAGTTATTCCTAGAGCCTCCAAGCATGTCATCATGAAGCCTACACAATCGTTAAAGGGAAAGAGAGAAGGAGGACATGGTGGCTTAGGCAGGAGAATTGATGACAAGTCTAAGAGATATGTTATTTCGACCTTCATCCCATTGGTGAGAACTGAGTCAACAGCTCCATTGCTACAAAGGAGTGGTGAGCAATATGGTTTTCCAATGTGACCAGCATTGGAAGTAGACTTAATAGATATCAAATTCACATTTCTTTCACTCTCACCTAGACACACTTACACCTCCCCGCAAGGCAATCCAGAGAACGATTGTACATTGACAGTAGTTCAATGTTCAGCATTTCTGGGCAGCTATTCCGTTTATATCTGCATTTGGCTCTTCCTGTTTTAATTACCAATGAACTTGAAAACAAGTGCTCTCCCTCCACTCTCACGTACATCATCCAATCACAGGACAGGGACAGATAACCACGTGGACCTTGCTACTAAGAAAAAGTAACATTGGAAGTAGACATCTAAAATAACTTGAGGCTACATTGAGAAGGTTTTCTACCATGAAAGCCGACCCCAATTCTGCTCTCTGCACTAGGAATGTACCTTTGTTCATCAAGATTCTAGTCAACTCAGGGGTATTTTCTCCAGTGTCTCATCCACCTTGACCATACCTAACGTGGGTGTTAACACAGGCCCTTCTATAGAGAAGCTCAGCTCACCAGGCCCACTTCCTGCCTGAGAGTTGTTGTAAAACTCACTGAAGACTCATCGGCTTTTTTTAGATAAGGCTCAAGAAATCTCTGGCAGCAAACTCCTTCAAATGATTAGTATGCTTCCAATTTATTTGCTTCTAGTTAGATCCATGTGCTCTAAACTACACTCGACGTTCTTTAGCATTTGAAGTTCTTTTTCTGTTTTTTACTTCCTTTCCTCCATCCCATCTTTCAGCTAATTGCAGCTACCTTGAGGCCACTGGCGTGAATAGAAAGGACGCTTCTCAGCCTCGACGCTTAGAGAGAGCATTGCTCTCAACTATGGAATGTCACAGGACTCTGATCTCCTCAACCGTTGAAAATAATATTTCTTTATTAGGCTCTGGAAGCAGTTAAGTATTCTAATCTGTCAGGCCCCTGTCTTTGAGAATTTTGTCCTTTTGTTTTAGTTTATAAACCATCCAGGTCTTTCCTGCATTTCTCCTGTGGTATCATACTGCATCAATTCTATCATTAGTCTTTTTTTTATTTTGATCTTTTTTATCTGTCAAAAATAATATCAAAATAAAACCACTAAGTTTACTAAGCAATGAAAATATTTTGTAATAAAAGTTACATGTCATCAACCACACTAATTCTTTTTCTTATCATAACCAAATTTTAGAAGAATACCTTAGAACAGAGCACAAGAAAAATATACAACTAATGTTATTTATATTGAGCAAGGCTATGGTCAAAATGAACAAATAAGAGGAGAATCACAAACCAACAGAGAGTTAGGTTTCAATTTGCAATCAATAGAATTATAAGAATACCTCAGTCATTTACTATCAAAGTATTAGAACAATTTGCATAGTTCAGAAAGCTTTCTAGAAACAATACCAATAAGAGGAAAATATAAATATCCTTCCTTACTCTATTAATAAAAAGAAGGAAAATGTAATAAAAAGCACTTCATTATAATATGTGTAAACATTAAGTACGCAGGAATCTATGTAATAAGATTTTCAAAACCTTAATGAAGAAATTTATACACCATTACCAAATGAGAACAAAGAATCAAAGTAGTGGCTGCTTAAATTAAATGAACAAATATACCACATTCATGAATGGAAAAAGGAATGCCGGAATGCCTGGAAAGTCAGTTTCCACTCAGAATTATCTTTATAGTAAATATGAGACAATTTTAGTCACATGTACACAGAGTTTTGTGTGATTGATTTGTTTCATGCTGTTTTGTGTGAACAGTGTGTCAATCCATGTACATTCCTTGTAGAAAATCAGTGTTTTTGAAGTGACAGAATTGCTGTATCTGATGTCAAGAATCATTCTAAGTGGCAGTGCTGGAGAAAGTCTGGTATTAGCACAAGAATAGATATTTTTAAAAGAAGCAATGTAATAAAAATAGGAAGCACAGAAATAAGCTCAGGCCTGCATAACAAACAACTAGCACCACTGGCGATGATTGTTGCCATAACAAATCAGACTCAGTGCTTCAAGCAACACAACCTTACTGTCTTCACATCTCGGAACTAGAATCACAACTCACACCTCATTGGACCAAAAGTAAATGTGAATTAGTAGGACCATGTTTATTTCAGGTGTCTCTAAGTGTAACTCAGTTCCTTTGCCTTTTTCCACTTCTAGTAGCGAGCCACACTGATCAATGATGAAAGCCAGCAGCTTTGCCTCTCTCTGATTATTCTGCCACATCACAACTCCCTGTGACTATTCTGTTGTCTCCCTCCTCTGTTTTCAAGGACACTTTGTTTACATTGTGTCTGTGGGATAATTCTGGAATATCTCCCTTATCTTAAATTTACTGATTAACCTTAATTCCATCTTTTCCATTATTTTCCTTTTGCTACATAACTACATCTTTATACATTCTAGGAAATAGGATGTGGACATCTTTGGGATGACATTATTTTCCCTACCATGCATGGCAAGTGCTCACACATGCATAAGCTAAGGAACAACACCCCCTCCGCATATGCAAACACAAACACACACATACATGCACACACACACACACACACACATACACACACACACACACATCAATGGAATCAATGGGCACCAGATGCCTCCAGGTACTCACATTAAGAAAAGGAATACAAAGCTATTTTTAAAAACATTGCAGAAATAAATGGTTATATAAGAACTATATTCACTCTATTTCTAGAGATGTAAGTCATCTTTTGGAAATAAGGGTCCCTATAGCTTATGTTTCATTAGTTTTCTAGTAATGGCACCTCTAAGCAAAAAGACAAACTAATACAAGTTGGCTGGAACTGTTTGTTAATTATGTAAAGATAAAAATAAATTCTAAAATCACTCCCATCTGAAAAAAAATTCCCAGTGGATTAAAAGCATTTATATAAAAGCAAAACTTCAAAACATGTAGATAAAATAGGAAATCACTTTTATAGCCTTGAGATCAAGAGGGAATTCTTTACCAAGTACATATCCTAAAGGGGAAAAAGGAGGAAATTTTAGCTACATTAAAATTTAAAGCATTTATTAAAACTTTAAATTTCCCTTTTTTTCTCTGACTCCCACACAGTCATGTCTGCATCTGCTGCTCCTAGTCTGGAACTCTCTGTGGAGATTACATGGGGGCAAGGGAATAGGTTTTGCCTTCATAAAAGCCTTCAGTTCAAGACTAACCATACATATGTCAGGATGGATGGTATGAGGGCTGAGAGTAGGCCACTGTTTACAATACTATTCAGTGCTCCCTCTTATGGGAGGAAATCAAAAGTTTTCACATAAGATCACTGAATTCTCCAGGCTGCTGGACAATGCCTGTTCCATGTACACAGGACCCACTCCATGAGAGAATGTTTCTGGTCAGTGTTGCACAATTTCTGTAGCTATGATTTTTTCCCTCTGAAAAGGCTGGGATGTGTGCTAGAAAGGAAGGGCACTTGAAATCAGCTTGGAAAGTCGGTGTAGAAGTAAAGATGACTATTTTTTCTCATCTTTCCCATCAGGGTGTTCTGACAGTGAACTGAGATTTTGGTGGGTGGCAGGTTGTTTTGGTATATTTGTTTTTTATATTACTTTATTTTATTTTTGTCAGTACTGGGCTTTGATGTTAGGGCCTTGTATTTGCTAGGCAGGGATTCTACCACTTGAGCCATGTCTCCCTGTCCTTTTGTGCTTTTGTAGTTTCTTTTTTAGACACTGTCTTGTATTAATTTTACCCAGGCTAGTGTTGAACTTATGATCTTACTATTTTCACCACTGGAGTTAGATGGACCACAAGGATAGGCCAGGACCACAAGATTGGGCCATCATATCTGGATTTTGTTGTTGTTGTTATTGTTGTTGTTTCTTCAGATACATTCTTGGTGACTTTTGCCAAATCTTGCCTTGAACCTTAATCCTGCTATCTCTGCCTCTTGTGGAGCTGAAGTTAAGAGCATATGACACCCCTCTCAGTCTATAAATAAAGAATTTTAATAACTTTATGTTGAATTTATAGATGCTATATAAACAAACAAGTAGAACTTAAAATATTAAAAAGTAGTGTCTAAAGACTCCATTCAAATCCTTTAAGAATTACAGTGGCGCTTCCTGGGTGTTTATTTACTTTTTGTTTCCTCATCCTTGGATCTTCTTCTGCTCTTTCTGTTGTCTTCTCTCCCAGTGCTATTTGAATTCTGAGAGGGTGCAGAGAAAAAGCATTGGAGAGTGGTCCTCGGTGACCCTTTTGACTGTTGTGGCTCCCATGCCCCAGGGAGCCAGGGACTGCAGGCTGTCACCAACGCTCTCCTTAAAAAGAAATAGCACGTCAAGTGCTCCCCTCTCTCCTCTGCTGGGCAACTCCTTTGTCAGCTTGCACAAGTGCTCCTGCCACTTGAGTTTCCTTGACAGCAGCCAGGAAAGGACCAGGCAGGTTTTCCAGAATCAGTATCTTCGCAACAACGCTGGCGCTTCACACTTCCCCTGCTGGATCTGATCGCTGTTCAGACTGTCAGCCGGCCTTATTTTTGTTCAGTTCAACTTGAGGGATTTTTTTTTTCCCCTTCTTTGAAGGAACCATCACAACAAGGGGAGGAAGTGGGAGGTGAAGAAGACATGGATGTATTTTTCTTTTCTCTGAGGCTCTCTTTGTACTCTTTCTAGATTCAGAAAACTGGAGCTAAAACCAGCAGGAACAAGCCTGCAACCCTGAGGCTGAAGAACCAGCCATTCTCTCCTAACGTCAATCACTGAGTACTGTGCCCGAACAGCTTCTCAACTCTCCCCAAACCTCCCTCTGTGTGTGTGTGTGTGTGTGTGTGTGTGTGTGTGTGTGTGTGTATGTGTGTGTGTATCCCAAATCGCCTCTTCATTCAGCCTAGGAATATACTTCACCCACCTGCCAGGCAGTGCAGCAGCTTCTAGGGACACGAAGATGAATGGAATATGGTTTGTTGCCCAGGGAGAGCCTTAAATTCGTGCGCCGAACAGTACAGACACAAAAGCAAGTTCAATGCTAGGCAGGTATGTGTGGGAGCACAGAGGTAGAGGATGCAGTAAAGCCTGGAGAAATTAGAAAAAAAAGTCTCCTAGAAGAACCCATCCTTCAGCTGGTGGGAAGGACAGGACACATCGAGAGCCAGAAGGAATAATGCGCCCTAGTGCAACCTTCAACCTCAGCACCACTGACTCTGAGCCAGATAATGCTTTGCTGGGGTTTGGGCCTGGGAGCTGTCCTGTGCTCTGCTAAATGCTCAGCAGCTTCCCTGTCTCTCTGCATGGCTTCCATAGCTGTGGCACTCATCAATGTATCCAGATACTTTCACATTTTACGCCAGGGGACAAAATCACCTCTGGTTGAGAACCACTGCCCTAAGCACGATTGGAAGAGCTGATTCCAGGTCATGGGAGAGGATGCCCATGACAGACAACCTTAACGATGGAGAAGGAAACAAAAGCCAAGTTGTAGGAAGCCTTCCATTCCTTTCAGCTCCAGGAAAGATACTTAACCTAAGACGAATATGTCCTCTTTTGAAAAACTAAAATAAACAAAACTGTAATACTTTCCCAGAGGACTGTGTAGAGGCCTCAATCAGAACTCATTGGTAGAGACCAGCACATTGTGCTGTCACAGACTAGAGGGGATGCCCTTCTTTCTCTGTCCTAGTCGCTCTCCTGTCCAGCAGGAGAGCAAGGGTGGCAAATTCAAGGACATCTGTGGTGAGGGGTAGGCAGGCCCTCAGAGATGGAAACTATTAAGTCACTGGCAGATGTGACAGCAGGAGAGCTGGATGAGATCCCACCTGGACAGCAAAAGCTATGAGACCTCTGTCCCCATTATTCCGCCCATGCCCACTTGGAGTTTATCTCTCCAGAACACCTGGCTCTGATGTGTTAGTCAGGCAAACTTCTTTGTCTACTATTTATCTCCATCCAGCAAACAGCCAGAATGTTCCTTAAATAGACATGCCAGGTCACAGAAAAGAAGGGCTGGGATACAACAACAAACAGGCAGAAATTCCCTGCTGGAGAACATCCACATCAAGGGTGGAAACAGTACATATCCAGGTTCTTGGTCAGAAAGGTTTTCCTAAACTTACAAGCTCAGGTCTCCATTGAGGCCTCAGCTTCTCTCTGAAATCTTTCCTGGTGGCTCCTCCATCCATCAGGAGCTTCTCTGTGCAAACCACCAGCATGGTGCAGACCGCTCTATCTCAGCTTTTGATGTATTGTCTATTTGTGCCCTGGTCCCTGACTCAAAGAACTTGAGGGTAAACAGTCTACATTTCTTCCATACTCATGAATGCTTGAAGACATAGAGCTTCCACTGTCTGCTGGATGCAAGCAAGCAGAACTTTCACAAGCATGGCATAAACCTCTCTCCAACTGCCCAGGCTGTGAAACACATCAGAGAGATGGCACACCACAGGAGTCCTGATCGTGGTCTTAAGAGTTTGTAGACACTCGGCATTTTGTATTTGTAGCTTCATAGCACCAATCCATGTGTCTGTAATCATAACTGCCTCCTCTCTTCTGTGTCTCACTCCTATATGTTTCTTACAAAGACACTTATGACCAGGTACAGGGCCCAGAGAACTTGGAAGAATCACTTCATCTTACAGTCTTTACCTTAGTTACATTTAGTTACATTTCTCTTCCTGTTCTTCTTTTTATTAGTGTTTTGTAATTTCCTTAAATAGCCATACAAAGGGGTTTCACCTTAGCCTGTCAATTTATGAGTATCATTCACCTTGATCAATGTCATCCCTTCTATCATTCCCCCATCTGTCCCAGCCCCACCCCATCCCTTCAGGTTACCTGGTTCTATTTTCACCTATATACGTTAAGTATTATGACTGTATCCACCCACACTTCCTCTTGCCATTTGTCTGATGCCTTTCCCCAGCCTCATTCTGTTCTGAAAACCATGCTTCTTCTTCCTGTTATTTATTTTGTTAGGCTGCAAGTTCACTGTTTAAAGGAGTCACATCGTTGGAATCCTTCCCTGCATAAACCCCATTTGATATACTTTTTTGTATATGCATATGGCCCTGTATGTGTTTGCATATATGTTTGTAATTCAATCTAAATTCCAAATGTAAGAGAAAATATGCACCCTTTGTCTCTCTGAGCCTAGCTAGCACAATTTATTTCAGGTCTGTCCATTTCTGTGCAAACCCCATTTCAAATAAGGGCACGTTCACAGATTCTGTGGTTTCAACATTGGTCATATCTTTAGGAAAACCACAACTCAAGCTTCTATAGCAGCCTTTATCCTTGAGACATTTAGAAATCCAATCAGCAGTGGACACTTGTGCGACCTTCTACTCCACCCCTTTGGAATGCACTTCTTAGACTTAGAATTGATAGATAATCTGTGTTCTTTTGAGCTTTGTGTAACCTGTGTTCTTTCCAAGTGTTATTTTTATCCATATATGGATTAAGCATAACAACTATAAGGCTCATAGTTCAGGATATGAAGGTGGAGTTTTGGCTATATCAACTGTTTTCTTTTTTTGTAAATCAAACACCTAGGATGTGTTCACAGGGATCTTTAACCATTACTCATTTTTTTCCTCATAAAGTTTTCACTAAAAATTTGCACAGTGAGATTATTCTAACACTGCTTTTTAAAACCAGGAAACTGTGGTTTAATACTAAGTAATTTACCTATAATCCCAAAGCAGATAAAAAGAGATTGAGTTAAGGAATAGTCTTTAGTCTTTCCTAGTCTCTAAAACCTCTTCTTCCCACTAACCCATGCTCTGTCATCTCTTCACCCATATCTGCTATTTTATCCTTGCTTACTCTAATGTAAGATTCCATTAGCTATCCAAACTAAAATTCACACACACACACACACACACACACACACACACACACCAAATTCTCTATTAACAAAAGATTCTATGAATAATTAAAAATCAGTTTTCATCTGCTTGACACTAAGTGTTGGCAGGGCCCTGAACACAGCCCTTGTCAGCATTCTTCACAGGCTTTGCAGCATTTGGTAACTGCTTGCAGCTAAACCAACTAGCTGACAAGAAGGCCCATCTTCTTATAAAACTTTCCGTTAATAAATTGCTGCGGGGTGCTGGTGGCACACATCTGTAATACTAGCCACTAAGGAGGCTGAGATCTAAGAATTGCATGTTGAAGTTAGCCTGGCAGGAATATTTGCAAGATTCTTATCTCTAATTAGAGAACTGTGGCCAGCACTGAGTGAAAAAGCTAAGGGACAGTGCCCAGGTTCCAAGTTCAAACCCTAGTCCCTACACAAGAGAGTGATACAGTGACTCTGTTATGATGCACGTGAGTTCTGGGTTTTATCTAAATCTTGTGGTTCAGCCGACAAACATCACATCCAATCTCAGATGAAGGTCAAAGTCTTCAGAGAAAGCTTGAGAGGAGAGCTTTTAGAAAAGATAGAGAACAGGAATAAAAACTACAATTTGACAAGGGTAGACCACCATCAGGAAACAAGTAATCTCTATAGAAAACATCTGAAATAGAACTGGGGATATGGCCTAGTGGCAAGAGTGCTTGTCTCGCACACATGAAGCTCTGGGTTCAATTCCCCAGCACCACATATACAGAAAACGGCCAGAAGTGGCGCTGTGGCTCAAGTGGCAGAGTGCTAGACTTGAGAAAAAAAAAAAGCCAGGGACAGTGCTCAGGCCCTGAGTCCAAGCCCCAGGACTGGCCACAAAAAAAAAAAAAAAAAAAAAAAAAAATCTGAAATATTCAGGTTGCTATATTGCATTTACTAAGTAATAAACAATCTGGTCATTTTTATTTATCACAGACACATGTAAATGCCAAATTGACTTCTGATTATCAGTTCATGTATTTGTATCCAGAAAGCCTTAATTCTTAGGACCAAGATCTAATTATCCTAGCCCTGGACATCTGAGATAGGAAAATCAGAATACTGGGTGACAACACAGGGTTGGTGAGGAAAAAAAAAGGTGGCAAAAGAAGAAATATGGAGTGCTCCCTACAGGCTGGACTGGCCCCTTATGGTAAGGCTCATGGACATAAAACCCTCAAATTTGAGATTAGATAGAATTTTGGAGAAGGATCTATACTGAAAGCTCAGGTTCAAGTTTATGGCTCTCATGACCACCCTTAGGCAAAGCCACTCTGTCACTGGAGAAATAGCAGGTTGTACTTTTTTATTTTTTTTCAAGAGTATAATAAAGAAGTTTTGGGGCCAATTTGTTATAGAACTTTTAGGTCTGGTATTACCCCTGTCTGCCGGTGTATACGTGCAGTTTCCCACACCACAAACCTAAGGCCACTCAGCTCCATGGAAAATATAACCATCACTGTACAGAGTCACCTCTTCAAAGCCTTTTCCCAGAAACAATCTTCTCAAAGAAACTTGTGCCTGTTACTCCACTGTTTAAGTGTCCACTACTAACCAAGGCAGACTGTTAGTCCTCACTCCCCCTCTTTTCTTTTACCTATAACCATGGCCAGCTTCTAATTAGCCTGGCAACTCAGCTACTCGCTCTACTTCTTGTCTGTTTGTTTTTCCAACCTACAAGATCAGATATCCTTAATTTCACTCGATGGGATCTAGCATCTAAAACAATGTCTGGCAACTTGTGAACTCTCAATAAGTATTTAATGAATGAGTGCAAATATCAGCACAAAAAGGCCAGATATAGAAAAACCTGGCTTAGATGATGAATTTAAAGTAGAATAATATTAAGTAGGTGATGTTTTCTTTTGTTTAGGGCAGAAAACCATTATTCATTTACTTCTTGTCACAGAAATGATTTTCAGTAACTCTGGAGAATTATATTAAATGTGAGTAGCAGAAATTTTTCAGAAAAATATTTCTCAGCAAGGAGAGGAGATTACAGACTTTACTTTCAGAGCTTATACCATGGAGTGAACATCCAAAGGTTAAAGTCCTGACTTCACCACCTCTTGAACTTGTATATATTAACACATCTCTCTAGACCTGGGTGTGAATTTTATCCAATGAGCATAATGATAATAAACATCTAAAAAAGACAATCCATGGAAAAGTGTGGCACTGGGACTAGCACAGAGCAATGACATCTTATTCCATTACTATCAATTCTACAACATGTTTGGCAGTAACAAGATTTGAACTCAGAACTTTCTAGGCAAGCTCTCCACCACTTGATCCATGCCCCTAACCAACAGCTCAATTCTGATGTTTCTTGATCTGGTAGATTTCAACCAATAAAACATATTCATGTATGTATCAATGGGTAGAACCAACCACAAACATCTATTTCCCGGACTATTCTCAAACTATAGCCAAGTATTTACCAAAATCTGCCTCATTGGGATCCCGTTTCTAAATCTAGTTTCTCATTGATATTTATTATCTTAAGTCTTTTTCCTGTTGCATAAAACAAAATCCCTGAGACTCAAAACTTTCTCAAGAAGAAAGGGTTACCTTGGCTCCCAGTTTTAAGGAAAGGTATGCAGCTACATCTATCTGGACCGTCTCTGGCAAGGGTCTCATGCTGTGCCAACTCATGAGGCAAGAAGAAGAGGCAGGCAAATCCAGCAGGAGACAACGAGGGGTCTGACCCACTTTAGAGTCCTGTGAGAATTAATCCGGTCCTGGGCTGGGAATATGGCCTGGTGGCAAGAGTGCTTGCCTCCTATACATGAAACCTTGGGTTCAATTCCCCAGCACCACATATATAGAAAATGGCCAGAAGTGGTGCTGTGGCTCAAGTGGCAGAGTGCTAGCCTTGAGCAAAAAAAAAAAAGCCAAGGACAGTGCTCAGGCCCTGAGTCCAAGCCCAGGACTGGCAAAAAAAAAAAAAAAAAAAAAAGAGAGAGAGAGAAAATTAATCCGGTCCTATGGGAACTGGCTTCTGAGACAGATAATCCAGTTTTGAGAAAACTTAGTCTCTCCAGAAAGACATTAATCTACTAATAATGAGGGTTTTCCATACTACCTATCAATCACACCAGCCTCCATTTCTTTTCTTTTTCTTTCTTTTCCTTTTCCATTTCCTTCTCCTCCTCCTCCACTTCCTCCTCCTCCTCACTGTTATTATTATTTACGAAATTGCACTAAAGGGTTTCAATTTACTATGTCAGTTTCTGAGTAAAATGCATCTTGATCAACGTCACCCTTTTCATTATTGTCACCCACCTCTCTCTTCCCCACCAATAACCTCCATTTACCTAGTTCCGTTTTCATACATACATGAAATATTATGACTGCATTCACCTATCCTTCCTGTCATTTGTCTACCCTCTCTCTTTGACCTCAAACTCTCCCTCACATACACCACAAATCCCAGCTTCCTGGTACTCATTTCCTCAAACTGTAAGTTTGTTGTTCAAAATAGTTACATCACTGGGGGCTGGGAATATGGCCTGGTGGCAAGAGTGCTTGCCTCCTACACATGAAGCTCTCGGATCAATTCCCCAGCACCATATATATGGAAAACAGCCAGAAGGGGTGCTGTGGCTCAGGTGGCAGAGTGCTAGCCTTGAGCGGGAAGAAGCCAGGAATGGTGCTCAGGCCCTGAGTCCAAGTCAAAAAAAAAAAAAAGTTACATCACTGGATATCTCCTCTGCATATACTATAGTTTGTGTATATATGCATATGATGCTGTATATGTTTACATAAATATTATAATTATCATCTAACTTCCATATCCAGAGGAAATGTGTTCTTTGTCTCTCTGATCCTGACTTACTTCATCACCAACCAGTTCTTCTTCTTCTTCTTCTTTTTTGGCCAGTCCTGGGGCTTGGACTCAGGGCCTGAGCACTGTCCCTGGCTTCTTTTTGCTCAAGGCTAGCACTCTGCCACTTGAGCCACAGCGCCACTTCTGGCCATTTTCTGTATATGTGGTGCTGGGGAATCGAACCCAGGTCCTCATGTATATGAGGCAGGCACTCTTGCCACTAGGCCATATCCCCAGCCCCACCAACCAGTTCTTAAAGATCTGCCTACCTACTTATCAATACCACTACCTTGACATCCAAGCTTCCACCACATGAAATTGGGGACAAACCATGTGCAAGGCATAGCAGTCATGTTTCATCACTGCAGTCTCTCTAGCTGTTAATGCTTTCTCAGGAAATATCACTCAGCTCATTCCTATTGGCTCCCAACTATTGCCGCGTGGGCTGTGGGGGCGTGGGGGAGACAGGATACCCAACCACTCACCGAGATTTTAGCCTCATGCTGTTGAATCTGATTCTCCTGATCAAATGCCTTCGATATCTGCAAGCCTAAAACTGTAACTCACTATTTGTTTTCTTTTGTCTTATCCAAGGTATTTACTCCTTCATTCCTCTATTGGATGTCTACTGAGCATTGTTTTCTGTATTTATGCACTGACATCAGTGCCAAGATAAAAAATGTAATATACAAAAACAAAATGCTTCTGTGTAAATGATCCCCAAGACTTGCAATATATTTGATGACATGTCATACATTTTCTAGCATAGTCAATAGAAAGTGGGAGCCTGTGCATCCGGCTACCTGTGAATCACAGAAATAAACTATCAAAGCCAAAGGCAGCCATACTACCTCAAATCAATAGAACTTAATGTCATTGCCAACTTATTAAATGCCATGCCACCATTGCCTTTCTCCTGAAGAAAAAATTGCCTAAGGAACATTAATAAACTTCTGAAGTGAAAAATCTTATATAAGGCCAGGCTTGAGACATAGATCACTCTGCTTACAATTCAGATTTTCAAATGCATAAGTGGGGCGACAAATTTTGAGGGAAGCTATTCACATCATTCAGTGATTTCGCCTTTGGCTGCCAGTGTTGTCTGTTAGCAACCGCATTGCTAGCAGTGCAAAGAACTGAGCTCTATTTTCATCTTTTAAAGAATCTGATTTTAAAATCACAAAAATGTGTTTGCCAGGTATACACTTGTAATCCTAGTGACTCAAGAGGCTGAAAGTTGAAGATCAAGTCTCAAAGCTAGCCCAACAAGAAAAGTCCCTGAGATTCTTATTTCCAATTAACCAGCAATGAAAGATATGGAGTTATGGGCCCAAGTGGTAGAGCACCAGCCTTGAGCATAAAAGTCAAGTGGTAACAGAAGGCACTGAGTCCAAGACCCAGTATTAGCGTACACATGTGCACACATGTGTGCGCATGCACACACACACAATTACTCTTCTCTTTTTTCAATTTTTGTAAAGCATTTAATTTGTAATACATATTGGATAATACTATTAGCTGATAGGCTTTCCACCACTGTCTGTTCTTTTTACTCTTTTGTTTTTTTACTATACCAAATGATAGATATATGTCATACTTTGGATTTAAAAGAACTAAATTATATTCTCTTTCTCTGTCTCTTGTTCTACTGGTGTTGCATTTTGCAACATTGTGCTCTTGTGAGTGGATCTGTGTTGTTCCTTTATGCACTCTGTTGACATAGGACTCCTTGGGCCAGATTTCAGGAGTTAAAGACAGTATCTGCAGGCTTGGAGGTAAAAGCAGTTAATTTTAGTTTTAGTTTCAGAGTTTGATATTCTTGGGGGATAAATGCAAGAATTCTCCTTCTTGTGGTGAGAAAATGCAAACAACATGAGTCTACTATCTGCAATGGCTTTTGGGGCTGTGTGTCAGCATGGAAGAAAAAAAAGAAAGAGATATGGCCATATACAAAAATAAAGAGCACCTGTGGCCAAGAAAGAAAGACAGCAGAGAGGGCTCAGGCTCCATCTTCTTCTCTTTTTCCTTTTTCTTTGTCTTTTTGTGCCACTCCTGGGGATTGAACACAGGGGGTTGGCACTGTCCCTGAGCTTTTCCACTCCAGGTCAGCACTCTACAACTTGAGCCACAATTCTGCTCCTGGTTTTTTTGTCAGTTAATTGGATATAAGAGTCTTATGGACTTTCTTTCCTTGACTGGCTTCAAATCACTATCCTCAGAACTCAGCCTCCTGAATAGTTAGGAGTACAGGCATGAGCTACTGGCACTAAGCAGGCTCAGCCTTTTTTTTTTTTTTTAATTGTCAAACTGATATACAGAGTGGTTACAGTTTCATACTTTAGGCACTGGATACATTTCTTGTACTGTTTGTTACCTCCTCCCTCATTCCCCCCTCCCCCTCCCCATTTCCTTTCCCCCCCATGAGTTGTTCAGTAGATTTACACTAAACAGTTTTGCAAGTATTGCTTTTGTAATCGTTTGTCTTTTTTACCCTGTGTCTCTCGATTTTGGTATTCCCTTTCAGTTTCCTAGTTCGAATACCTGTATACATGGTTTCCAATGTACTCAGATAAGATACAGAGATAGTGAAGCCTTTTATAACAACCCAGCCCCCTTGTGGGAACATATCAACTCCCAAAAGATCTACCCACTCCTGGGAGCATTAATCTGTTTATGAATGTGGCCACCTTCCACTACTCACTTCAACACCACTACACAGAGGCCAAGCTTTCAGTACCCTAGCCTTTGGAGACAAACCATATGGAACCCACAGCAACCTTACTGCCATAAGTAAGCAAACCCTTTCTAAGAATCTGCCATACTTTAATAAGAACGCTTACCATCTATTTGAGCAGAACCAAACTTTCTCTTTGTATCTCATCTCTCTGTCCTCCACACCTAGCACAGGGCTTGTTATCTACTAGCCATGCAGACAGGATTTGTTGAATTTTGCTGACAAATGATCCTCTGGGTACAAGTTTTTAAGAGCCTGAAAGATTACCATAATCTAACCAAGAGACCTGGGAAAGTAAGTTCTGAATTAGACTTATGCTCCAATCTCGATGTGGAGATTTACTGGAACTCAAATTCTGAAGATAGAAGAGAGGCAGAGGAAAACAGCCTTGCGCGAGGGGGTGGGTGAGCATAACTAAAGGTAAAATCAATAAGGTGAAAATTAGAGATATCCCATGCATGCCATGTAAGTTCGCTTTGGATCAAGGCTCTCATATGAAGCCTTTGTCAGCAATAATGAGCACACTTGTACAATGCTGAGGCCTAATAATATTTATTCTTAAAAAAATCATTTGGGCAAGACATATGAGTTCCCTTTGAAGACAAAGAATTTGAGTCTGAGAAAACTGGTCAATGAGCACATGTTGAAGGTCAAACAATCAATAATTGGTTGAGCTGCTACTTAGAAAATAGGTCTTTCTTAATTTAACTTCAGCTCTGCTTTCTGCCTTGCAGCATACCCTCAAGTGTCAATCAAAAACTTTTAATGGGGGCTGGGGAGATAGCCTAATGGCAAGAGTGCCTGCCTCGTATACACGAGGCCCTAGGTTCGATTCCCCAGCACCACATATACAGAAAAACGGCCAGAAGCGGCGCTGTGGCTCAAGTGGCGGAGTGCTAGCCTTGAGCGGGAAGAAGCCAGGGACAGTGCTCAGGCCCTGAGTCCAAGGCCCAGGACTGGCCAAAAAAAAAAAAAAAAAAACTTTTAATGGCAGCTGGCCTCAGCTTACTCTTCTCCATTATCCCTCCCACCACCCTGTTTGTTTGTTTTTTTTTTAATAAAATCACTTTTTTCCAATTCCTTTTGCTTTTCTCCCTGAAATCCTGGCACAGATTCTTTCAGATTGTCACTTTGTGAAGAAAGAACACTGCAAACAATGCCAGGTGCTCTGACTTGCCTTAAATCATTAAACCCCGAGTCTATGGTCGGGAAAGTGACTATTGGCAGCAAATTGGTCTTTTCAGAGACACCTGTTCACGGAGAGAACAGTCACTCTTGGGAGAATCATTCTAAAATATTGACTGTTCTACTTTTAGTGTTCTCCAAGGTACTGCCATTTAATGCACTTGGGGGAAAAAATGAATCCAACAAAATGTTCTGTTTCCTAATAGTATTTCATGCCTACTGCTCTAGAGGTCCATCAATTTGAAGTCAACAAAAATATACTGAGCAACTAACAAGAATCATGCTCTCTTTGGAATGCTGAAGATTTCCGAGATTTCATGAGGTACCATCCCTGCCATTGCTGTGATCTTAGGATTAGTTTTAATATAAGGGAAGATGATGTGTCACAAACATTGAAGAACAGTACCAGTACTGATTTATAGCTTCCAGAAGCATTGTTAAAACCACTCACATATCTGGCCACTCCACTATTTCTTCCCAGATAATGTCCCCTTTTGTTGCAGACAACAGTTTGACTCCTGAAGTCTCTCGTCAAGTTTCTTACCTCAATGCCTTGGCTCTTAAGCTCAACTGCAGTCTTATCTCTTCTTCTCAGAAAAGCTTAAACGTTTTTCAGCTTTATGAGCAGTGTCACTTCATCCACTGAGGCAGGACTTATGTTCACTGCTCCTCACCCCTTCTCCTCGCCCATCTTGCAGAAGGCAGCATTTCTCCTACCATCTCTACCAGTACTGTATGCCCCTTTGGTTCTCCAATACCTCATGTCCTCAACTACACTTCATTGACCCTTTCTTTTTTTTTTTTTTTTTTTTTTTTGCCAGTCCTGGGCCTTGGACTCAGGGACTGAGCACTGTCCCTGACTCTTTTTTGCTCAAGGCTAGCACTCTGCCACTTGAGCCACAGCGCCACTTCTGGCCATTTTCTGTATATGTGGTGCTGGGGAATCGAACCCAGGGCTTCATGTATACGAGGCAAGAGCTCTTGCCACTAGGCCATATCCCCAGCCCCATTGACCCTTTCTCTGTGCAACATTTCACCACCCAAGTTTTCCTGTTGTTAGTAAACAAACTCAATTCTCTCTGGTCCCCTGGTTTATATGTCATGACTCTATCTCCACGACAGTAATCATACCACAGACTCAAACTGCTAAAAAAAAAACCCTCCATCTTGTTACCTTCTCAACTCTTTGCCATTGCTTCAGGGCAAGACGGTATTTTTTCATTCAATGGTTTTTTAGGAGCCTCTCTCCTTTCTCTGTCCATTCTTGCTTCTCTTCCATCCAATTGTTAGCATGGTTCCAGTATGCATCCTCAAAAATCTGGAACCAGAGTTACTACTCTAATATCTTTTCATGGATCTCCTTGAATGTAGGATACAAATTGTACAAGATTTTCACATATCTCCCTCCCATCATCTATTCAACATCTCTCCTCTTTTCCACTCTAACTTTCTCCACCTTCCTTGTTTCCTTCCACAACTCTGCACTTCCCTGCCTGTTCCTCTCCTGCCTAGAACACACTACTCTTCCCCCCTCTAGCCTTGACACCCAGGATTTCCCTCACTCCTGACAGAAACCCCACATGCTCAAGCACATGGAGATTGGGTGGCCAGAAATAGCAAGCCTTCAGAGAAACCAGAAAAGGAAATGACTTATACCTGTTAAAATCCTGTGTGTTTTGGGCAATTTAGGCAGATTAAATCCATGTGTTATTCAGGGCCATGCTTCTATGAATGTGGTGGAAATGATTATTACCTCCATGCATTTCCATTTTTAATAGGAAATTCCTGTTTGCTTGAACCTATTTTTTTTATATCAAAAGAGGCCGCTTTGGAAACTCTAGTTGCAAAGCAGAGCAGATGCAGATAGCTCTGGGGAAAGAGCAGTCACAGACAGTTAATCATGAGATCGTGCTTTTCAGTAAGCAAAGCCAGATGTTACCATTGTAGGGCAGTGACAGGTAAACCACAAATAAAATAAATGATCACAAAGGCACAACACGTACCCAAACCTTAATGGAGGTTAAACATCTTTCTTTTTCAGCAGATAAAATACAGCTGTTTTCCATTAGAAGTGAATAGTCACATCAATCCTATGCCTGAATCATCAGAAGTCACTTATCATCCATAATCAACCCATGGATATGTGTTCTGGTGACAGTTTCTGATGGCCATCGGAGTCACCAATTGCACAGATTTACCTGGTCAAGCTTTGGGCACTGGAGTGCATTTCCCTGGGCTCAGCCACTAACTGGCTGTGCAGGGGTAAGTATGGCTCATGACATGACTTCATTGTGCCTTGTTGGGCTCATCTGTATGAGAGGAATGGCGAAGGTCATGGTAAGTTTGACTTCACAGCGATGTGGCGAAAATTAGACAACATGCAAGTTCCTAGAACATGTTAAGTAAGCAGTATGAATACTTCCTTCTGTGTAAACTAACAAAGTCTAAAAGAATCAATGAAGAGGGAAATTTGTTGAGAACATTTTTTCCATGTTTCTCCCTTCTCCTAAATGTTCATTTGATCACACAATTGAGTTCATGTGAGGCCTTGGTTGAAAATGGGTTTTGACTGATGAAGCTTATTTTATGAACTAATTCTTTTTCTTAATCCCAAGGTTGTTTTCTATGATTTTAATTTCAAGACAAAGAACTTCAGTCCCTGTGTACATATTTCAGAAAAAAAAACCTAGTGTGATATTAGGTTAATTTTATCTGTTTTCCCTCTGGATGGTTGTCAGTTAAGAAACCTTTTTCATGTCACCATAGTGGACACTTAAATCAGGAAAGGAGTCCTTTACAGAAATATTGATGTCCAATTTATGAAAAATAAAGAAAAATACCTAGCACCTAGAGGTGAAAAGGCCAACAAAATGTATGTTGATGCTTTAAAAATGAAATATAGCTCATAGGAACTGAAGGAAAAAAATTAAGTTTATCAAATTTGCATAGTGAATTGCAAAATAACAGAAAAATAAATTCTGATGTAGTCACAACAAAATGAGAGGAATGAGTTCAACTTTTTTTTTTTTTTTTTTTTTTGCCAGTGCTGGGGCTTGGGACTCAGGGCCTGGGCACTGTCCCTGGCTGCTTCTTCTTCTTCTTCTTCTTCTTCTTCTTCTTCTTCTTCTTCTTCTTTCCTCAAGGCTAGCATTCTGCCACTTGAGCCACAGTGCCCATTCTGGCTTTTTCTATATATGTGGTGCTGCAATACCTGCTTTTCAGGAAGTTATCTTGGTTGTACTATTAGCCATGGTATTACTAATTGTTTATCCCACTAGTTTGTAATCTATCACACCACACAATTTATGGGCAAATGATAACATAACTTAAATTCTTAAACTTAAAGTGGCTGAGGAAGTAACTTCCAAGCTGAAGTCTGCAAGAGAAGGAGCTCTTCATTGGCACCCAAATTTGTGGTGGGCAAAGTTTCATTCGGAAATTTCGAGATGAGAGCATAACATGCATGCTTAAACACAGAACGAAGGATTGTGTCTGCCTAGTTGTATTAATGTAACATAGCAAATAAGATGTGGTACCCACTGGACATCCCCAGCTATTGTAATGTAGACATGGATTGTAAGGGGAAAGAGATGAAGAAAGGGGGAATAAAGACATGCAACCGATCATGTTGGGCCTTATAGACTTTCACCTTTTGCGCAGTTTAATTTGTAGTATATGAGGAAGCTACTAAACAGCACTAACAGTAGAGTGGCGTGATTTGATTTATATAGAGAGAGAATTCATTGTAAGGTGCAAAAATAGAAACAGCAGGACCCAGAAAACTAGGAAATAGACTTCTTTCATTTAGTTGTAGAAGTAAGCAAGTTGTTTGTGGGACTAGGCAGAAAATCAAGATATCCCTCCCCATTCATTATTCTAGACTGCTAAAATACTGTGTATTATAATGTGTTCTTGACAGATTTTGAGATCTTGAAGAGCAAGGATCTTGTTTATTTTTTTAAATCCTAGATATAACCAAAGTATCTAGCACATAGTGAGCATTTAAAATACACTTATTAAACAAACACAAGAATCAATGTAAAAGATTTCAAATATATTCACACACATATAACTGTTTTGTATAATTGAGTATATTCTTCTACTATGATTTATTATATATGGTATGTATGTTGAAGAAGAGATGTAGTATACAATAAAAGAGCTGTGATTGCAATTTAGATATGTCACAATAAAATAAACTTCGATTCAGCGAAAAGAAACCACAGACAAGTTGCTAATAAAGTGGAAATCTCTGAGGCCCATATGGTTGGTTAGTTTACTTTCATAGAAGGATTGCTGCACATATTTATTTCATAAGAACTGAACTGGATAGAGTATTTTACCTAACAACCTTCATTGGGTTACACTAATTATATATGAGTAGAGTACTTTGGAATGAAGTACTAAAACTCTGGTGGTATTTAAATTTAGTATCTTGGGAGGGAGAGAGAACTGTTGATTTTTAAAGACCATAGCAAATGATCAGTTACTTCTCACATAAACTGACCACAGCACCAGCTGTTTCAGTAGTGTTCATTCCATGTAGCACTGATTTTTGTTGTTGTTTCTGCTTGCTATTGCTCACACTTTGCAGGAAAATAAAAGGTTTAAACCACAAAATCCCAGGTGGCATCACCGACAGGTCTAAAAAGCAATATGATATCAGTATAAAACATTGGTAAGTCTTTCATTAACGGCCCCAGAAGCTTTGATGCAGCACGCAGCTTTGATTCATTTCCCTTCCTTTGCAATGCCAGAGTATTCTATAAAGCCTCCACCCACACAACCCTAGCCAGAACACATGAAGAAAAATAAGTTTCTGGTCTCATTTGAGAATACATAGGAAAGCACGGAAATTCGCTCCCTGTTAGCATTATACTGGCAGATAGATAGAAGCTATAGAAATACAAGAGCCCAGGTGAAGACAAGGGCTGATATCATAGGATTCAGTGGCTCACAGCTGGAAAGTGGAGCCCGGGCAGGCTGTGGAGTCTGCATTTCTTGATTAATCAAGATCTGCCCAATGAGTCTTAGACAGAGTGGGTTATAGAAGAAGATGAAAATACAAGCAATGATCCTAGAAGTCAAATGATTGTCTAGTAAATGTTTTTCCTGTGACACATGCATTGCTGTATTTTTATCAGTTCCTATCATCACATTTTAAGGTAGATTTATATGCTTTAGGCAAAGAAACTGTGATTCAAAAATGGTAGAGAAGAACCTTACACAAAACCTTTTGTTTTCTAGTAAGAAGCAGGCCAGAAGACGAACACAGTAGATCCAAAGACACTACCCACCCTTGCTCCAAGGACACTCTAGATATGTGAATCTGGATTCAAACACAACAACACATCTAGACTTAATACATCTAGACTTAAACAGGCTCACATGTAAGTGCTGCATGCCCAGGTACCATCAGAAATGAGAGTCCGAAATAAAAACAGCTCCACTAGTTTGTCTGTTAATGGTTGCTTCTGTTTAGGGAGAAAGAACTAGGTTTAACGCAAGAAAGAAAAATCTACTCAGCATAAGTACTCTTTAGACTATGCATTCTATTTCCTTTCTTGATGTAGTACATATGCCTTCAAAGTGTAGGCTCAGTTTTTCTCAACTGATATTTACCATGCCAAGTAAGCCACGTCAGGTTGGGTGCTGTTGAGAAATGAACCTGGAGTCAACAACCTATCTGTTCAGGAAGTCAGAGTTTTTGTTCCCCAAAGGGGAAACCAACTGAGCTTAATTGCTGAAGAAGCTGTTTGTTGAAGCTGTTCCATTGCAACCTGAACAAGTTACATGTTATGACAATGTAAAAGCCAGGCACTGGTGCCTCACAGCTGTAATCCTAGCTCCTCAAAGGTCTGAGACACCAGGATCACAGTTCAAAACCAGCCCACGGCAGGATAGTTCATCATTTTCTTATCTCCAATTAACCACCAAGTGGTAGAGGTGCAGCCTTGAGTGACAAATCCCAGGGACAGCACCTAGATCCTGAGTTCAAGCCCCAACACTGGCACACAATTAAAAAAAAATGAAACAGGGTAAAATTGGGCTCCAGTGTTATTCTTATTGATAAAAATGTAAATATCTATAGCATTTAGCATCTGCATTTACCTGTTCCCAGCTACACAGTTTGAAAAGCTATCATAAATAATACTGACACTAATTCATCACAGCAAAACAAGAGCTACTGGCTCTCAGATCTGTGTCTCTGTTCACTGCCGATACTGGCTAAACCAATCTCACATTTTTAGGTTCAGATAAGGCAGGAATCCAGTTCAAAGTCTGAAACTCGGAACAAAACAATCTAATAGTTTGACTGCAGTCTCATAGATCTAAAGCAAGATAGTGCTTCATTTTTGTCTCACATAAAATCCTAATGAGAACAGTGTTTCAACTGTGCAAAAACAGCCCTTAGAAGTAGGATGACATTCCACTTGCTTTTCGATCGGTACTGGCCTGTTGTCCTTTCTATACAAAGTAAAAAAATGCTACAATGCCACCGCCATACTCTTAAGCAATGGAAGTTGTGACATCATTCTCCCTTTTTAAAAATACATTATCTTGAAGCAATTTTGTGTGTCAGAAAAATTATGCTGTAAGTACAGAAAACTCTTTTATTCATATTTTATGAACCAGACTTAATCACTTGCTCACACCTACCTGGAATAAAGACTAAGAAGTAGAGTCGTCATTCCTTGTGGCTTTTTTCCCAGATTAAAAATAAATTAAGGTTTTAGTACAAAGGAGAGACTAATGGACATTGAGAGTCAACTAGAGCTCTATCACAATAACTATATCATAATTTAATCATATACTAATTTACAAGATTATGTAATGCCTCTGTTTCCCACTGTATTTTTGTTGGGATCTGGCCGATCCCTTTCTCCCCAAATTCTCGGGGAGAATGGTCCGAACCTCAAAACACTACGAGAGAGCACTCGACCTTATCTTCTGCCCGCAGAAGGTGAGGGAATGCTCTCGCTGGTCTGCGTTTAGCTGAGGAGAGTGAACTACTGAAGCCCCCCGTCCCTGCCCCTCCTCACGTGTCGACGATCAGCGCAGAGAAAGAGAGACTCCAGGGAGACGGTCTGAGGTTATGAACCGAACTCACCGCCCAAGGGGCGGGGGAAGGTTTTTATTGTGGTGGGGAAGGCGGGAAGGTGGGCTTCGCTAATTGGCTGAACTGGGCTGTCTCGGTCAGAGTGGCATCCTGGGACTCCACCCATGGGCTGGCGTCACGCCCCAATAGGACCGCCCCTTGGCACCGGCGGCGCCATCTTGGAGGCATCCACGTGGGCCTGAAATAGAGATGGGAGGCGGGCCAAGCCAGAACTACTCCTTCCGGTTCCGGACCCGGGAGGCGTAGGAGTGGCTCCCGGCCATTTGCTCCTAAGGCGGGAAGAAGGGTGGTCGATCGGGGACCGCCCCTCTACGTGTCCGGCCAGCATCCCCACATATTTTCAATTCTGTTAGGACACAGACTGCATCATTTTGCTTATTGTAAAGTGCTCATCACAAAGCACAATGCCTGATATTTGATAGACATTTTTAAGAAAATATGTTGGAAAGGTGACTAAATAACAGACTGAGTTTAGAAAATTTGCACATCTAACATAGTTGGAGTCAGGTGCTGGTGGCTCTCCTCTTTAATCCTAGCTAACCAGGAAGCCAAAAGCCAAAACAGAGCATAGTAGGAAGTACAAATAACTACTAAATGTATGGGGAAATATTTGACCCCCTCAGCTTTGAAGAAAGGCAGATCAAAACAATTCTGAAACCATCTCATCCCAGTGAGAATGGCCATCATTAAGAGCACAAAGAGCAACAAATGCTAGTGAGGATGTGAGGAAAAAGAATCCTAATACCTTTAGTGAGAATATAAATTAGTCCAAACATTGTGGAAATCAGCATGGAGACTCCTCAGGAAATAGAAATTAGAACTACCATTATCATCCCAATATACCACTCTTGAGCACAAATTTAAAGGACTGTCAATCAATATACAAGAGAAAAACTGCACACTTATGTTTATAGTGGCACGATTTACAATAGTCAAGATATAGAATCAGATGAGATGCCTATCAACAACTGTATAAAGAAAATATGAATAATATATACAATGGAGTCTTATTCGGCCATAAAAATGAATGAAATTAGGAGTGTACAAAAAATGGATAGGATGGAATATCATCATATACCTGAGATAGTACAGATATTACAGGTTTTAACTCATTCACAGAATCTTGTCATATATTTATATATATCTATAATGTTATATATATATATATATATATATATATATATATATATATATACCTGTGCCTGTAGTATGTGTATATGTGTGTGTGTGTGTGTGTGTGTGTGTGTGTGTGTATGAATGACATGATTGTAAAAGGTGGACTATTTGAGGGGTTCCAGCTGTTGTGGGGAAGGGTAATGAAGAGGGTAATGGAGTACATACTATAGAGATACGATAAATACACACATGAAAACTGCATAATGAAAATGACAAAAAAATTTTTAAGGAGATAGGAAGATGGAAAGTGGTTAAAAAAGAGTCTCCCTCCCCCCCCACACACACAAGGTGAATTTGTCTCAAATGCTTTATAAACATTTTGTAAATATCATGACTAAGCCGCTTTGTCTGATTAATTTATGCGAATAAACTTTAAAATAGTAGGGAGACTGAGACAGGAAAATCTCCAGCTCAAAGCCAGTTTATGTCGTTGAGAGAGATCTCTAAGTATCAGAACTTACCCTTCACTGGTTTACTTATTCCCTAGTTCCAAAATTTTTTGTAAGAACTCCGGTGTCTTATAAGATTAACTACATACTTCAAGAGCAAAAGTTTCACAGAAAGATAACAGAAAACATACTACTTAATGTAGTTTATTTTATATATAATAATTTGAAACACTTATAAATCTTGTAGTAATATGTTCAGTTAACTTAATACTTTTCAAAACAATACCTTAGAGTGTCTCAATGAACACTAGTGTACCAGTGAGTGCTCACTTTGTAACATGCTGCTGTTGGAAAAAGCTTTTGACTGCTTCTGACCAGAGAGAGTTCTTTGTCAAATGGCATTTGTTAGAATCTTAAACCACTGGCAGGAAAGTTGGTGTGGGTGACAGACTAATTGATAGTTTTCTAATACATACATTTTCAAAGATATGCCAGTATCAACTTGGATTTCTTCAGCTCCAGAAGAAAAACAAATCTCATATATTTTTCCTGCTTTACTTGATTTTTGTTTTGCAAATGATCTGTTCTCCTCCTCAGGATTTTTTCCAAATAAAATTTCAGTTTCCAAACCATTAGCAGATCATTTTTTTAAAACTGTCTACTAATATACTATAACATTCTAGCTACACACATACGGTATACTGAAACTTGCAAAACTATAAAACAAATTCAACTCTAAGTATCTAATGAGCTGTGCTGTAAAATGTTCTTTTCGCTTTGTATTATTTTCAGGTTACAATCTGCCACAGCTAACAATATGCATTTTGTTTTAGCATCACATTCATATCATGCCTTTTGAAATGTCATAATTTAAGCTAAATATTTTTTACTTTTCTTCTTTCTAGCATTTTGCTGCCCTTGTTTGAAAAGGAACGGTTCTTATCATTAAAAAAGGTTTTCCTTTATTTATTTGTTTAATTCCAGGAATCTCTTCAAAGACTTCCTCTTGTTTTCCCTCTCCTCTTTCTTTTTGAATGATGTTGACTGTAGGCTGCTCATATACAGCCTTCACGATATTGAAAGAAAATTGGATTTTATAAACACTTTTGATGCATCATTTGAGATTTCCAATATATTGTTAATGATTCTCTGAATGTACTGTGTTGCACTTATTGATTTCAAAATGTCAACTGATCCTATCTCCTTGGAATGAAATCAATATAACTATGAGGTATTTGGGGAGGGTTATCAGTACTTTGTGTTTGCCAGGCAGGTACTCTGGTTCTTGAACTATACCTATAGCCCTGCTCTTTGCTGGTTGTTTTTGGAGATAGAATCTAGCACACTTTTGTCCAGGTTGACCTCTGACCACAATCCTCCAATCTCTGCCTCCTGTGTAGCTAGGATTACAGTCATGAGCCACTAGTGCCCAAACTATATCATCTTTTGGTTTTATTGTTGGATTTGGTTTGAAAGTGTTTTATTGAGCATATTTGCATCTAGTTTCATGAAGGAAATTGGTCTATAACTGGCTTCATAAAATGAGTTTCATAGTGCTTCTTCCCTTTCTGTTTTATAGAATAGTTTGAGGAACATTGTATGCTAAATCGTATTTAATCATCTAGTCAAATTTTGCAGAGAATCCATCCAGTCCCTGGCTCTAAATTGTTGGAGAAATCTTCCTTACTGCTCTACTATTTTTAAGTGATTAATATACTTTTGGTTCAATTTTGGTTGGTCAAATGCACATAGAAATTTACCCATTTCTTCAAGTTTTTCCAGTTTATAAGAAGACAAGTTTCAAAGTACTTCTTGGTGATTCTGGATTTTATTTTTTGTTGTTGCAATATCCTCATTTTTTCAAATGGAATTTTGTTACGTTGGGTCTTTTCCTTCAATCTTTTGATCATTTTGGCTAAGGTGTTACCAATCTTTCTTCTCTTTTCAAAGAACCAACTCTTTGTTTTATTGATTCTTTGATTACTTTTCTTTCATCAGGAACGGCAAGGCAGAGATGGCTGGTAGCACCTACTCTTTGCATAGCACTGGTTAACATCCCAAGTGAGCATGAGAAACAGTAGAAGGTTGGAATTACCATGGCACTGACTAGCAATAGAGCTGTGTAGTTATGTATTTGAACCTCGCCTACAAGGATGCTGATTTCCTCCTTTCAGTCACTTCGGAAGTCATTTTCTTATCCAGAGAGTGAAGTAAGGGGCTGAGAATATGGCCTAGTGGCAAGAGTGCTTGCCTCCTATACATGAAGCTCTGGGTTCGATTCTTCAGCACCACATATATACAAAATGGCCAGAAATGGCGCTATGGCTCAAGTGGCAGAGTGCTAGCCTTGAGCAAAAAGAAGCCAGGGACAGTGATCAGACTCTGAGTCCAAGGCCCAGGACTGGCAAAAAAAAAAAAAAAAAAAAAAAAAACAGAGAGTGAAGTAAGAATGGTGAATCTAACCAGTGCCATCTTGGCCATGTGGTGGATGATAAGGTATTGGGTTTAACTGGTACCATTTTGTCTTCATGGTGGAGGCAGGGAAGGAATACCTAGAGGCAGGGGCAGGAACTTGAACAATAGGTAATTAGACCTGCCAGTCTTGGGTCATGAATTCTCAAGCTCCCTGTGACCCTGTGCCTGACCTGACCTTATTTAAACCTTGACTAGCTCAGGCACCATTACGCCATGCCACATGTCTCAGTGTTCATGTCTTGTCTCCTGCCTCCTGTCTCTTCTCCGGTCACCACAGCACCCCACTTCCACTCTCCATTGGAGTTTATCAGGTTTGTTGGGGTTATTTCTCTGCATTTTCTTTCCTCTCCAGCTTTCATGGCTCAGTATTCTGACATCGGTAAGTGTACTCATGACGCTGCAGATCTTGGGGACAAGAGTCCATCTGCAGACTTTGGCCTTTTAATAAACATTCCCAACTCAACCTTTCAAAACGTGGCTTTGCCGTTTTCTTGCTGTACAACAACAGGTTTTAGATCTATGGGCTCAGGGAAGCAATATATTTCCCTACTTCTTTATCTTTGACTATTCTTCTTCCTCACTACCTCTATGATTTCCCTGTGAGTGGGCGTGTGTTTGTGTGTAGGTGTGTGAGGCATATGAAATACAGCCTGCTACTACTGCAGAGAAAGTGCCAAGGATAAATGTCAGACTTTTCAAAGTTCTGCTTAGGGCGGGCCAGGTGCCCAGGAACACTACAATCATTTATCACTTTTCTTTTATGTGAGCAGACATTCTTATTTCCAAACATCAGAGTCACGAAATAGTGGTTGAAATAAAAAGTAAAATTGGCTCATAATTTGAGAACTGTGTATAAAATTTTAAAGATTTAAATACAGTTGGACCACCTGTTAGAGTAATGACATTTTATGAAGGGTAGAATATACAACTTATGAACTCTTTATTGAAATATGAACAGAAGATCATGGAAACCATATATGCCTACCAGCGTATAATAAGAACTCAAGGAAGGGGGCTGAGGATATGGCCTAGTGGCAAGAGTGCTTGCCTTGTATACATGAGGCCCTGGGTTCAATTCCCCAACACCATATATACAGAAAATGGCCAGAAGTGGCGCTGTGGCTCAAGTGGCAGAGTGCTAGCCTTGAGCAAGAATAAGCCAGGGAAAGTGCTCAGGCCCTGAGTCCAAGCCCCAGGACTGGCCAAAAAAAAAAGAACTCAAGGAATCGTAACTGTGTTTCAGGACAGGCAGGTGGGCAAAGGTAAAGAACGTTTTTAGTGATTGACATGGAAATATAAGAGTTCATAGTAGCCGCAATGAAACCTCCCAGTCTTCAGAACCATGAATGAAATGAACTTCTGTTCTTTACAAATTACTTGGTATCAGATATTTTGTTAGAACAACAGAAACCAGACTAAGATAAAGAGACCTCTGTGGTCATTTCTATATGTATGCACATTTTCTGCTTCTTGGCTTAAAATTGGTTATTTGAAGGCAGTTTATTATATAGACCCAGAAGATATATTGCCTGAGGTCTAAATCCTAGTTACACCACTTACCTGCTGGGCAACCTTGCATAAAGCACTTTATGTGGGGGTACTTCTGCTTCATCTACACAATGGAAATCATTATGGTAACACCTCACAGTGTAGTCATGAGGAGTTAATAACTATAAAGTCCTGAGAAAGTATCTAGCTCATTATGTACACCCTACAAATGAGTTCCATGTAAGTATGAACTATTCTTCTTGCTTTTATTATCACAATGGTGACTACCATCACTATTACTATTTGTAATCCCACAGTCTAATGCAGTGCCTTTTAGTAACAAAGAATGACTCATTCTTAACTATTATGTAAAAAGATTTTAATACAGTATTATTTTGCTGGATTCTGGAGTTTTAACAGGAACCAACTACCAAGTCATCATGAGGTAGCACCTGCTTGCTCAGAATACTATAAAAAGTGCAAAAAGTTTTCCCACCTTGTTTCAGGTTCTTTCTTCCCTTTCTGGTCCATTCCTACCTTTAATACATCCTTGACTTCTTAGTGTTATCTCTTGTGCCCACCAGCAATGGATCGTAGAATACAAGTGTCAGATCTTAATCTCACTATTTTGGGGTATTGATCTTTGGCCTTGCATCTGCCTCTTCATTTTAAAATAGTTTCCTAGGATTACCACATTCTAGCCATCTGCACTAGGGGATCAGCTGACATCAAAACAAGACTATCTGTTCAGTTATAAGGCTTTGGATCACAGTACAAGCAGTATTCAGAATAAAACCTCTAAGACATAGAAAGTAGTTGATACTATATCTTTCAACAAGGTTGAAGATGAAAATGTATGTTTCCTTCAAATAGTATTATGAGGTTAGATAGCTCAATTTTCTATTAGCAGTATCCTCATAAAAAGGGCTCTGGTACAGATGGGGTTATGTTAGTGTTCACAATCAAAGAGGGAGGAGGAAAAAAAAGGCTGGTTACTTGCATATCATGAGTACTATTGAGCTCTACTTAAAAAAAATACAACAGTTGGGGCTGAGGATATGGCCAAGAGTGGCAAGAGTGCTTGCCTTGTATACATGAAGCCCTGGGTTCGATTCCCCAGCACCACATATATAGAAAATGGCCAGAAGGGGCTCTGTGGCTCAAGTGGCAAAGTTCTAGCCTTCAGCAAAAAGAAACCAGGGACAGTGCTCAGGCCCTGAGTCCAAGACCCAGGATTGGCAAAAAATTAAAAAATACAAGTTAGTAATGGCATGGCCATTTGTGAGATCTGATTGCCATCGCGAGCCTGGAGGCAGAATGATTCCTGAAGTAAAGCAGAAGACAAGGTGAGAAGGCACAAACTCCATAAACACGTCTATGATTTAAATATCAGCGGTTTCTCATGTGCTAAATTTGAAATGATTATCTATAAACCTGCTGGAAGAAATAAAATGCTCAGCTAGGTAAGTTAAGAAAGGAAACATATTAATGTTTTGTTCATACTGTTGTGAAAGACATAAGTATCTTAAGCATATGAATGCAAGATGTACTCGCTTTACCGAAGCACACTTCCTATACTAGGAATAAAACTAATAAATATAGAAATCTAAACTCCCAGAAGTTCAGCAATGGAATTTAAAAAGCAATTTCTAATCTTCATATAACAAACCCACAAACTGTGCTTTCAAATGTGAGCAGACTTAACAGAAAACTCTCTTGCATAGTTAATGCCAAACTTATTACAGATAGAATTACAGAATTACAGATAGAAGTTATATAATATATGAGGCTGGCTTTGAACCTCAGTCCTCAGATCTCCACCTCCTGAGAAGCGAGAATTGTAGGTATGAGCCACCTGACTCCAGCTGGCAAGTGACTCTTACTTTTTACATGCAAAACACATCTTTGTTTGGATGCATAAAATACGACTTGATTTTTAAAGTTTCTTATGGCTTGATTTTATTTTAATTTATATTTTATTGTTAATGTGTTTATTCAGTGTGTTGACATGATCAAGTTAATAATCATAAGTTAATCATCACAATGCTATAAGTATTGCTTAGGTAGATGAACAACTCTGAAGAACTACAAGTATGTAATATCAGTGCTGTTTTCAGACTCACTATCATTTGTTTATATTGTTTTTTATATTTGTAGACTTTACAAGGCATTTGTTCCAGTTATTTATAAACTATACCAATTTTTGAGGTCTTCCAATCTACTAAAGCCTTTTATTTAACTGAACGTATGGAAATTCATGTTGTGTTCATGTGACCCCTTTCCCATGCCTGGTGAGGGAATATGAAAGTCCAGATCTCCGGACCCAGACTAAATCATCTCTGACATGTAATGTGCTATTCAGAGTCCCTGTGGGGGAGAATAAACAGTGAAAATATAAAGCTAGCAGTGGCAGACTCATCACTCAGAGCACAAACACAATTAGGAGACGTGGTAATTGGTGGTGGGAGGTTGAAGAGGTTTATGTCATAAGAAAGTAATCAAGATCTTCTAAAACTCTATTTTTGTTAGGCAATAAAGGGAAATGATTCATTTTTTGAGACAGTGATTTAAAATGCTGGAGAATTGTTGGAGAAGAAGCTGGTTTTCTTTAAACACTCCTCAAAACTGATTATAATTAACAAGGTGGTTGTTTAATTCCTATAATTTGAGAATATGGAAATGAAACACTCGCTTGAACTTTTTGTGATACGGCATTTTTCCACAACGTGGGCAGATGCACGTATCTAAAATGCAGCAGCAGTTGCTTGCCACTATCCTATCTTAGGAAAATTCTCAACTTGGGTGGGAATAACTTGGTCTGAAAGGTTTATGTTCTTCCTTTAAGTTCCCAGGCCTGCAACAAGTGTCAAGATGGTCAAGCGCAGCTTCCTGGATTTGAGACCTGAGGAGATCAGCCCTTGTGTCCCGGGGAGGGGGATTAGCAGGTGTCCTCATGGAAAGCTAGTTTATCAGCAGTAGAAGGCCTTTTATTCCCCTCGGGAATCAAGGCATCTATGATGTCATCTTCCAGTTCTTTCCCTCCAGTCACTACTCTGCATTTCCCCTTCCCATTTCCCAGACATATGTAATCAATCTTATGCTTTATGCAAAAAGAAAATGTAAAAACATAGATCCCAAAAATCTACTGTTTTGAATTCTATTCTGTTTTACGTGGTGCCATACTGGGATTTGAACTCAGGACCCTTACTCAGTTGTTGCACTTTTGCCCTTAAGACTGGTACTCTAGCACTTGAGCCATGACTCCACTTCTGGCTTTTAGGTGGTTAATTGGAGATAAAAAAAAAAAAATCTTTTGGACTTTCCTACCCAAGCTGGCTTTGAACTGTAATCCTTAGATCTCAGACTCCTGAATAGCTAGGATTACAGATGTGTGTGACTGGTGCCTGGTAAGTTAGTATTTTCTTTTTGATCAATCATCTAACACAAAATCTTGCAATAGATGAATATCGATGAATACTCATATGCAAAAGATGAATTGTGAAGGAAATAATTTTCTGAGTGTTTACTCTGTGGCAGACGCTGGTTTCAGCCTCAGTACACATAATATGTGGGTAATAATTGCAACAGATCAACAAAAAGACACAATTGTTTTTCCCATTTAATAGATGGAATGCTGGAGCTATTTGTCCAAGGCAAAAAGAACTGGAATTCTGAGCTTAAGTTGTCCTGTTCCAGAACTTGGTAGGTTCTACCACCTCTTATGGACAAGATTATGTTGCAAGTTCCATTGACTTATTACTTGTCTTAACTAAAATCACAACAATTTTAGATCATATTCCAAAATCAAATAGTATTTCTGAGGGCTGGGGATATAGCCTAGTGGCAAGAGTGCCTGCCTCGGATACACGAGGCCCTAGGTTCGATTCCCCAGCACCACATATACAGAAAACGGCCAGAAGCGGCGCTGTGGCTCAAGTGGCAGAGTGCTAGCCTTGAGCGGGAAGAAGCCAGGGACAGTGCTCAGGCCCTGAGTCCAAGGCCCAGGAGTGGCCAAAAAAAAAAAAAAAAAAAAAAAATAGTATTTCTGTGTTAGCATTTTATAGAGAAAGAATATTGAAGTCAGAAAATTTAAAACAAGATTCTTTGGCTCATTGGACTAGCTACAAAAGAATAGTCATAGACATCTAGCGAACAGAATCATATTGAGAATATTTTCTGCTAGACTCTGAGTGGGTTGACAGCAACTAGTTATGTTAATTACCCTGATTTACATTGATGACTTTCAAAACCACATATAACTTGCTGTGAATGCATGTAGGTGGTTGTTAGATCTATGGAGAAATGTGGGAATTCACAAAATAGATTTGTCTCAATTGGATGACATCAATTAAGTTTTTAAATAAGTGCTTTACACAACGCTTGAATAATTTGGATCTCATCTGTAATCACATAGTGTGGTTATGTCATATGAGTTCTCAGATAGATAATTATAGCTACCTTTATGAGCTTACTATAAATATTCCCCAACAGCCAAGTAAAACCTTCCTGAGAGAATCATCTAAGGATATGGAGATCTTTTGTGTGTATATGTATGGGGAAACTACAAACTGGTAATTATACTCTTGTTTTCCATTGAATTTCCATATAGAGTTATTTCTTCTTCAGTGTTGTCAGCATTTAAAACCACAGATCTCAATCCCTCATTTGCTCATTCAAAGCAGCTAGTTATGTCTTTAACCTGTAAATTTCTGGACACCCCCAGAGATTCTGTTTCATTGGGTCTGGGAAGGATGCCAGAATCTTTATTTTAAGCAGGTTCCAGTAGGATTTCTGGTACAGATGGTCAGCCTGTCTCATTTTAACAAACACAGGACAGAGACAAATGCAGTCAAGGCAATGCATGGCTGTTCCTTGCTAATATGCTTTTCTGTGGTAAACACATAGTCTGAAGGCCACTTACCTGTCTTTTTCAACTGTGAAAATCAGCAAAACATGTACATGGTAAATGTGTGGCTGAGCAGTGAAAGCACTTCCCTCAGCCCATGCTGAAAATTTTGTATATTGATATTTCAAAACTAACACAGGAATTCTTCATAAAGGACTGAACCAGGAATACAGAATAAACTACTATAAACAGGCATATCAAAAACTGTTCCTTTCTATTCTCTCTCCACTCAAGTTTAATAAAACTTTTGCCCAGATGAAGTTACCAATGATATTTATGGCCTATTAGTATATGAATCAATCTCTTTTACTCCACTTGGCTTACCAGGATCTGATTCCCATGTCATGTTAATAATGATTCTGTCATTTGACAACCTGGAAGAACTCAATACTTTTAGATTTACTTGTAATGGCTCATAAAGGTCTTCACCGATTAGATATCCACAGCTTTGGTTATTCCTCCTTTTGTGACCGGCTGATCACATATAACTGTGTGGAATTTAAGTATGGCTTTCCCCTCATATGGTGACTATGTGACAGCCTGGAGAAAGCTAGCATCTTTGTTGTGACACAGTGAGGATGGCAGAAATGGCATTTTCTTTCCCCAAGAAGAGAGGCTTCCAAACTCAGTTTGCAACAATGGCCAGAAGGTTTTCCTGTTTTCAGTGTGTGTCCCATAATTTGGTACCCAAATGGACACTAATCTTTCAGTCATTACCTCTTCCTCGTGGGCCTCCTCACTTGCTAAACGTTTCCAGATTGGGCTGATGGAAATCTTCTTGTTGGGTATTTTATGAGCTACAAAAAGCAGACACTTTTAGAGTTTTCAGATTAAATATTTTAGGGGCTGGGAATATGGCCTAGTGGCAAGAGTGCTTGCCTCCCATACATGAAGCCCTAGGTTCTATTCCTCAGCACCACATATATAGAAAATGGCCAGAAGTGGCGCTGTGGCTCAAGTGGTAGAGTGCTAGCCTTGAGCAAAAAGAGGCCAGGGACAGTGCTCAGGCCCTGAGTCCAAGGCCCAGGACTGGCAAAAAAAAAAAAAATTTAAATATTTTAGGTGGCCATATAACATCATAGAGGATAGCTTTTTAATGTGCTAAGTAAGAACTAGAGAGAGATTCTTGATCGTTTTATTCAAATATTTTTTCCTAAGGGTAACTGAAATTCCTAGGAAAAGAAGGAAATTATATGACCAAAGCATTTTTCTTTATATCACTTATATATTTCATTGCATGGACTTTAAATTTTTTTAAATACTTACACATCAACACTTCATTCTTTTCCCCCTGGTACTGGGACTTGGCCTCAGGACCTGAGCATGGTATCTTAGCTATTTTTGTTCAATAGTTGCACTCTACCACTTGAGCCATAGTTCCATTTGCAATACCGCATATATTTTTTTTCTTATTTATTGTCAAAGTGATGTACACAGAGGTTACAGTTTCATGTTAGGCATTGGATACATTTCTTGTACTGTTTGTTACCTCTTCCCTCATTCCCCCCTCCCCCCTCCCCCTTCCCCTCTCCCCCCATGAGTTGTTCAGTTGGTTTACACCAAACATTTTTGCAAGTATTGCTTTTGTAGTCATTTGTCCTTTTATCCTGTGTCTCTCGATTTTGGTATTCCCTTTCACTTTCCTAGTTCTAATACCAGTATATACAGTTTCCAACGTACTCAGATAAGATACAGTGATAGTGCAGGTACAAAACTGGAAGGGGATACAAGAGTATCATCAACAATAGAAGCTACGGTTTCACATGGCATGTTGAAAGTAATTACAACAGTGATATAACACTCGTTTCCATAACATGGAGTTCATTTCACTTAGCATCATCTTATGTGTTCATAAGGGTATAGCTATTGAGCTCTTGTGATCCTCTGCTGTGACTAGCCTAAACTTGTGCTAATTATTCCCTATGAGGGAGACCATAGAGTCCATGTTTCTTTGGGTCTGGCTCACTTCACTTAGTATAATTTTTTCCAAGTCCTTCCATTTCCTTATGAATGGGGCAATGTCATTCTTTCTGATAGAGGCATAAAATTCCATTGTGTATATGTACCACATTTTCCCGATCCATTCGTCTACTGAGGGGCATCTGGGTTGGTTCCACATTTTAGCTATGACAAATTATGCTGTGATGAACATTGTTGTGCTGGTGGCTTTAATGTGTTCTTGTTTGTGGTTTTTTGGGTAGATGCCCAAAAGTGGGGCTGCTGGGTCATAGGGGAGCTCTATGTTTAGCCTTCTGAGGAATCTCCATACTGCTTTCCAGAGTGGCTGAACCAGTTTAATGAGAATAGCCAAGAGACATATGAAAAAGTGCTCTACATCATTGGCCATAAAATAAATTCAACTCAAAACAACATTGAGAGTCCATCTCACCCTAGTAAGAATGTCCTTTATCAAGAAAACTAACAATAACAAATGTTGGAGGGGATGTGGCCAGGGAGAAATTTGCTTTCTTAAACACAAGGAAATCAAAACAAATCTTGGATTTGCCTTTGAGGCTACTGTTTTTTGTTGTTTTTTTTTTTTATTAAACTTTTCCCTTTATTGTCAAAGTGATGGACAGAGGGGTTACAGATTCATATGTAAGGCAATGAGTACATTTCTTGTTCAACTTGTTACCTCCTCCCTCATCTCCCCCTCCACCCTCCCCCTTTCCTTATCCCCCAAGAGTTGTGCAGTTGATTTACACCAAATGGTTTTGTAAATGTTGCTTTTGGAATTGTTTGTCTTTTTGTTCTTTGTCTCTCAATTTTGATATTCCCTTTCTTTCCCCAGTTCTAATACCCGTATAAACAGTATCCAGGGTATTCAGATGACATATAGTGGTAGCGGGGGGTACAACCACAGGAAGGAAATACAAGAGAAACAAAACTAAACAGAACAATGAAACAAACAGACAAGAAAAGACAAAAAAATACAAAAAGTACGGCTTCACATGGCATGTTGATAATAGTTACAACAGTGGTATTAACTCGTTTCCATAACATGGAGTTCATTTCACGTAGCATCATCTTATGTGTTCATAAGGGTGTAGCTATCATGACTAGCCTGATCATGTACTAGCTACTCCCTATGAGAGACACCATAGGGTTTATGTTTCTTTGGGTTTGGGTCACTTCACTTAGTATTATTTTTTTCCAAGTCCTTCCATTTCCTTACAAATCGGGTAGTGTCATTCCTTCTGATGGAGGCATGACTATTTTGCAAACCTATATGCCAACAAATTTGAGAACCTGAAAGAAATGGACACATTCCTAGAAAACATTGATATGCCCAAAGTTAATCAAGAAGATTTAAATCTACTGAACAGACCCGTATCCAGCATTGAAATTGAAACTGCCATAATTGATCTCCCTTCCAAGAAAAAAGCTCAGGTCCAGATGGATTCACAGTGGAATTCTACAAGGCCTTCAAAACAGATCTCACACCAACACTCCTCAAACTCTTCCTTTCAGCCTGGGCCAGCCTGGACTGCAACCCTCCCACTGGTGTCACGTCACTGGGGATGACAGGAACACACCATTGGACTTCTGTTGTCTCTGTGATAAAGGGAGGTGCATGCCGCTGTGCCCAGCTATTGGCTGAGATGAAGTCTCATGAACATCTGTTTTTCTGATCTGACTTCCAACCATAATGCTCCATCTAGGTCTTCTGAGTTGCTAGGATTGTAGGCTAAAGTCCCCAGGCTTAGTGTTCATTTGTAATTTTTATGGTTATTTTCAAATCAAAGAATCATACCAGTATGTCTAAACCAAAAGCAAAATAGCATGGCAATTTTTCTAAAACAAAAATTCAAAGCTCAATGGGACGTTTCTTCATTAGCTGTGTGACAAATGACTCTGTCTCAGACTTTCTGTTCCATAGCTGTAACTAAACAAGTGGGGTTGGGTGATTTATAAAGAAAGGATTTTACTTGGCTCACAGATCTGGAGACTCACTAGATGTCAATTCATGGCAGGAAGCAGAAGGGAAGTGGGTGGGTGCAGAAGAGCAGGGGTGCCTGAGAGACAGAGGGAGGCCGACCTGTTTCATAACAACCCCTTCTTGGAGGTAACTGATCTAATCCTCTAACTCACTCCTGTGAGAAAAGCAGGAACACTTCTTAATAACTTAGTCACTCATTAAATGCACCACTTCCCAACACCACTGCATTGGGGAACAAACCTCAAAATGAGTTTGGGTGAAGACAAACCATACTTATATAATAGTAGCACCACACTACTATAAGATGAACAGAATAAAACTGAAATTCAGGAAATGAGCTCTGAAGAAACTAGGAAATGAAGGAATGTACCCCAACATAATAAAGGCTAGACATGGTGAACCTGTCACCAGCATCATATTAAATGGGGAGAAATGAAATCATCTCTCCTTAGAGTCAAGATTGGGACAAGAATGCTTATTCTCCACACTCTTGCTAAATATATAGTATTAGAATTCCCAGGCACAACAACAAAGCAAAAGAATGAACTGAAGGGGATTCAAACAGAGAAGGAAGAAGGCAAATTAGCCTTGTTTTTCAGATGGCATGAACCAGAAAGATTATACGCAAATCCTTCTACATCTGACAAACTCCTTTAGCACTGTAGCAGGATGCAAAATTAGCATACAAAAATCAGTAGCTTCTTTATACACCAACAACAAACAGGCTGAGAAAGAAATCAGGAGGACAATTCCATTAAAACTAACCTTTAAAAATCTAACATAACTAAGGAGGTGAAAGATCTCTTCCATGTTCACTATTAAACCTTGAAGGAGGAAACTGAAGAAGATACCAGAAGATAGAAAGACAACCCACTCCCATGCTCCTGCATTGTCAGAATGAGTATCATGGAAATACCTATAACAAGTAGAACAAGAAATGTACTTACTGATTACATATGAATCTGTAACCCCTCTGTACCACACTTTGACAATAAAGAAAAAGGTTAAAACTTTTTTTAAAAAAAAGATTGAATACAATTTCCATGAAAATCACAATCATTCTTCACGGAAATAGAAAAATCAATCCTAAAATTCCTATGAAAGCACAAAATACCCCGAATAGCCAAAACGATTGTTGCAAAAGCAGCAATGCTGGGGAGAATACAATATCAGACTTTAAATTACCTTACAGAGCCACAGTAACAACAACTAAGAAAGCAGGATACTAGCAAACAAAAAGAAATGAGGTTCAAGGGAAGAGAAGGTGCGGAAATAAATCCACTCAGCTCTATAGCCATCTAACTTTTGACCAACCCCCTCAAAAAAAAACATATGTTGAATAAAAAAAAAATAGATTCTCCAACAAATAGTGCTGGGGAAATTGGATCTTCATCAGAGAGACTGAAACCAGATCACAAACTATTCTGTGGTACTGAAGCCATTATAGAAAGTATAGTGAAAAGATAAGGTATATTGGCATAAGTAGTAACTTTCTGACTAGATCTCCAATAGCTCACCAAATCCGAGCAAGGATTAATAAATGAGATTGTATTAAACTAAAAGCTTTGGCATAGCAAAGGAAATAGGCTCTGGACTAGACAGACATCCTACAAGGATGGAAGAAAAATCTTTGCATTTTTGAGCCTAACAAAGGATTAATAAAGAATATCTAGCAATCTCAAAAATAAATTCCTTGGAAACCAGCAACCCAATGAAATAACGGTCTAATGAACTGAACAGATAACTTCTCAAAAGAAGAAATATTTAACATCTCGGGCCACTAGCAAAGAAAGGAATATGACATTGGAATTTTACCTCAGTCTAGTCAGAATGGCCATCATGAAGAACACAAACAAAATTGCAGGTGAGGATGTGGGAAAAGGAACCCCAATACACTGTTGGTGAGACTGTAAATGAGTGCAACCCCTAGGAAATAAGTATGGAGGTTCCTCAGAGAACTGACAATGGAGCTCCTGTACCATCCAGCAATAACACTCTTGGGCATAGATCCTAAGGAACGTTAAGTCTGGATACATCAGAATCACTTGCACATCCATGCGCATGACAGCACTATTCACAAGAGCCAAACTATGGAAACATCTCAGATGCTCTACAATTGACAAGTGGATCAAGGAATGTTGTACATATACATAATGAAGTATTTTTCACCCATAAAGAAGAATGGCATTGTACAATTATATCATATGCAGGGAAATGGATATAATTTGAGATTAGCATGTTAAGTGAAGTAAACTAGATGCAGAAGGATGATGAAATATATATGCACACGTGCACATATATGTATATATATACATATATATGTACTTATGTGAATACTTGAGATGAGAAGGAAAAGGAATATTAGAAGGTGAACAATTGATTCTAGGAGTGAAAGCATCAGAAAAAAATTCACACTGAAAACGTTGAGTAATAGAGCTACTATGGATGGGGAAAGTAAGAGGGAAAACAATAAGGGGGTCAATCTGCTTAAAAATACTATCTACGCATGTGTGAAATACCACTGTGAAACACCCTTTGAACAATTGGCCTGCACTTAAAATATTAATAACAGACATGTAAAATAGGCTTGGGTTCACTATTGGGAAGGGTAGACAAAGAGGGCCAAAACACTTTGTATCAGGACAATGCAGCTGGTTGAGACTGGTTTGGGAAAAGTGTCAAGGAGCATGAGGAGGAACTATGGTAGAAGTATGAAGGTATGAATATATGCACATGTATGTAAAAATGAAACCCTTTTATACAACTAATTAAAGCTAATAAAAATGTAAATAAAATCATTTTAAATGTTATTATTATTATGGTGCTGTACAGAGGGGTTACCATTTTATGTCAGGTAATGATATAATTCTTTCCCTCAGTTTTCCCTTCCTGTTCCTTCCTACAAGCTGCATAGTTCATTGTCCACGTAATGTATACTGAATACTATGACTACATTTGCTCAGCCTCCCTCCCTCCATTTCTGTGCTTCCTGTTTTGTACACCAAAAATATTTTTAAGTATGATTTTTAAAAAGTTACATGAATATGATCTCTCTCAAAGCCTCTCACTGTACAGTACTGACTTCAGTTATGGAAAAATAAAGTCACAGGTGAGAAGGGATGACCACCTACAATATAAATGAGAATAGTGGTAGTTAATCAATACAGTCATCATGAGAGTTTGGTATCATTCATGTAATCCACTGAATACACTAGGTAATAAAATAGCTTTACTTAGTAATAATCACTCTGGATTCTTTTCTAGGCTAAGAAACTCTTATTTTTTTCTTCTTTGATGTGTCTTTGCTCCCTCAACCTAAGCTATATACTCTTACAGTTGTTCTGGGGGGCCTATACTCACTGATTATTCAAAGCCTATCACTCCTGTGGGGCTGGAAGCATACATCCTAATAACTTTACCTAATTGCCCATTTACTTTTTTGTGTTACATCACAATAAATTCATAGCAAGCTGCCAAGCAAAACCCCTGAGTCTTCTGAATGGAAGTCTTCTTTCTTTGGAGATTTCTGGTGAGCCAAGTTTCATTCCCATCTATTTTGCAATGCCAATTTCCTATTCTAAAAGTCAGAATTATTCATTCATCCATAGTAAATTTTACCTTGTTAGCATTCACATCTTCAGCTCATTCTCCCTTCTAGGTGCTCACAAATTATCTTATTTCACATAAATAATCTATTTAAAAGTTTTCTCAGGATTTTTCCCAGTTTTCTAATTTGTGTAGGACACAGCAAGACCCTGTTACCTACAGGTATCTGACACAGATTAGTACAAACAAAATGAACCACAGTTTCTTATCACCTCGTGGGTGTCAAGAAGTGTAGGCCTTCTCTCCTCACTCTACTCAAACCCTCAGTGGAGCTGTAGAAAATAACAAGCTGGAGTATACAAGTGCTCTCTCACCTCTCATACTGCTAGTAGTTTTGCTTGTTGATTTCATGCCATCCTTTCTGGTGGGGGAGGAGTGCAAATACCTAGGGGCTGGACACTTATGCCTGTTCTTTTCTTCATTGTCAATGTAAACCACCTGTGGTAGAAGTCTAACTATCACTGTCTGTCTTTTCTGCTATATCACTTAGCCATGGCACTTAGCATGCCTTATTTTCAAAGTATGGACAGTTGGCAGAATTTTCTCATTTTTAGAAAAGAGAAATTATTCTGATACTTTTTGAAGTTTTAAAATATTCCCTTAGCATTCCTTTAAGGCTGTCCACAGATTATTTACTTCACAATGCACTTGGTGCCCCCACATAATGACTGATAGAGCTGCTTGTTGCTTTCTTACAACCTCTTCACCAATTTGGTTTCACCTCACTTGTAGCCTAGGTCATTCTGCACTACAGTCTCTGTTGCCTTCACACAATTCACCTGCCCACATGCCTTATAGGAATGCATCCGTTCTAGAATTGTCTAGCCCCTGCCTGCCAGATGAGGTCCTGGGTTCCATGCTGAGCACCTCACGGGAAAGAAAAGAAGGCAAGCCAAAGCAAAAGGCAAAATAAATCATCCAGTGACTTTATCCATGCCAGTTCTAAAACCCAGGCAGTCCAAGAGCAGGAAATATTCCATGTTTGAGGTCCTGTTCTCCCCAGAGGGCTCTGTCCAACCGTGAAGCTCTCTTCGGCTCTCTCTGTAGTATCTTTCTCAATGAAAAAAAAAATGTGTTATGTTCACACCGACATGTCATATTTTTCTTCCTGGAAATTCAACATTGGGATTCCAGAGGCTGCTTTCCTTTCTTTTTTCTTTTTATGATGTTCAACTGACTTTTCCTTTTCAGTGCAACCTTGCAATACTTGTGTCAGTATGCTTTAAAATTATCTGAGTGTCCTATGAAAATGATTTCATTTCAAACTCCCTAGTGACAATCCTTTCAGACAGGCCTTTGTGGATCAGGCCAGTTGATGAACAATTGGACAGCACTAATCCAACTCTTTATTTCCGGTTCTGAGCCTAACAGTCCCTGAATAACTGTGTCTACATGTGACTGTGACCATGGGTGGCAGCAGTATAGATGGTGGGGCTTTAAAAAAAATTGATTTATGTCAAAGTGATGTACAGCAGGGTTACAGTTTCATACATAAGGCAGTGAGGACATTTCTTATCAAAACTGTTAGCCCATCCCTCATTTTTCTCCCACCTCCCAACCTCCCCATCGAGTTTTACAGTTGGTTTACAGCATATAGTTTTGTAAGTATTGCTATTTCATTGGTTTGCCTTTTACCCTTTCTTTCTCCATTTTGATATTCCCCTTCCCTCCCTTACTTCTGATAAATGTATATACAACACCCAGGGTACCAAAATCAGTTACAGTGACACCAAGGGTAAAACCACAGGGAAGAAAGACAGAAGAAAATGGCATAGTTTCACATGGTACAGTGAACATAACAACAGTGATAAACCACATATTTCCACAACTTGGAGTTCATTTTGCGTAGTTAGCATCATCTTATGTGTTCATATGCACATAGCTATTGCGATCTTCTTCTAGGACTATCCTAGAAGTGTACTTATTATTGCCAATGAGGGAACCCATAGATTCTATGTTTCTTTGGGTCAGGTTCACTTTACTTAGTATGATTTTTTTCTAAGTCTTTCCATTTCCTTATGAATGGAGCAATGCCATTATTTCTGATAGAGGCATAGAATTCCATTGTACCACATTTTCTTGAACCACTTATTGTCTGAGGGGTATTTGGGTTGGTTCCATACTTGATATGGCCAGTTTCAAAAGGAAAACTTCTCAGTTTGAGGTGTCATAAATGAGTCTGAGAGGAAGCAAAATTAATATACTTAATGGCCTTTTGGTTGTATTTGTTTTATATTTCTACTTATTTGGGATCTCATATCTGTGAAAAATATGGTCCCTGTAAAAGTTGAAAACAAACAAAATCTCTACTATATATCTGTGGCTTCTCTAAATGAATGGATAATTCCAAATTAATGCCCCCTGAGGATAGTATATGAAGCTAAAGAGAGGGAGGAGGGAGGACGTTTATGTAATTTCAAATCAGATAAACTGATCCAAGAAAATAGAGTTCCTAAAAGTCATATCAACCACAAATTAATGGCTCCTCAATATATACTTAGTTTTTGTTTAAAAAATGAAAATGGCATTATTATGAGCCATATGGACAGTAAAAATATCCTGCCAAATTTAGAAGGGAATAACAGAATCACACAGATCTTCAACAATAATTCTTCCTTGACCAACCTAATGCTACTTAATTACATGGCTTGGTTTTGCTAACTGAGCAACAATCTGTATAGCCCAGAGGGCCTCTGTTTCTACCTTAAGTTATGGAAATTTCTTAGTTCCACTAATTTAAAAGAATTTATTTGTAAAGCTCCATTTCATAAATATGAGCTACATTTTGAGCAAAGTTTTATATACCTTGGTTACTTCCATAGTGAGTTAATAACTGACGTACATTACAAGTTGTTTAAAAACATACTGGACTGGAAGTTGACATTCAGCTGTCCCTGATGTGTCCATTCTTCGGAAGGAATGAAGGAGTGGACTGAATATAGGAAACGACTGTTTTGAACATTGGAAAATATACATGGAAGAGCTGTGACCCCCAGAGAAGATAAAACAATCACCCTGGACAATCCAATCTGCCTCTTGGCACTCACAGATCATGCTGGGCGAAGGACACAAGGCACAATGTAAGAGCATCACAGGGGCCATGAGGGAAAGACTAGAAGCCAGGAAATGCATGCAGTAGGGATTTGCTGGAGTGAACCAGAGCTGAGGGGCCATGCAAGGAAAAAGCAGAGGAATGTCATAGGGATCTGCTCCAGATGACCTGGTGCTCATCAGAGGAAAGTGAGTGAAATGATTATCTGAGCTTACAGGGGCTGATGTGCTAGAGTTCTAGCCATCTAGTGTGCACAGGCTGCCTAATGAGTGTACTGACCAGCAAGAGTAAAAATCTGACAAGTATCACTGCTAAGCAAGTAGGAGCAATCCAAACCGGTAGTAAAAAGGGCTATACTATGCATGGCCTTAAGAAAGATCAGTGCTTCTTTGTCAGCTCCATTTCAAGCAAAGTCCATTTCTGGTCTATGGGAGATCTTCAGTCTGCACAGCTCTCGCTCCATGCTCTGTACTGTTGGCCTCTCTTGGAATGGCAGCCCTTCTGAGATCTGTCACCAATCCGTGTGCATTGGTGCTTCATTCCTCAAGAAACAAACTCATACTGCAGGAGACTGGACATTTATAATCAGTTTAACAGTGCTAAAATGCAAAGAGATGAGGCCCTTTGCATTTCTTTTAGACACTCATATGTGGCTTTTAACAATCTTTTTGGTAGCTTGACAATCACTGAATTGGCATCGTGGTTGACTTGGAAGCAGGAAGAATTCTACTCTAACATCCTGCATGTAACTATTTCACTAAAGTAGAAAATATGATAAATGGATCTTCATGAATTGCTAAATTCTTAAAGCATGTCCTCTCTGCTATGACAGAATGGATTTGATGAGTCAAAAAGAATTTCAATATTCAAAGGTGAATGTTAAATGAATAACATTCTACAGAACACAAGTATATTTTTAGGGATTTTTTTGCTTCTGAATAGCTTTTCACTCTTAGTTTCTTCTTGAATGAAGGACTATCATTCAGCCAATAGGAAAAGGGATAATTTCCATTGGAGAGCAAACCTCACCTGGCACAAAATTCAATTCAGATATAAAAGACTGGCATACTATATGAAGAAATGTATGAAGTAACATATTTCTTCATTCTAGAACACATCTCTAACAGTCTAATTGTTGACATCATTTAAAAATACATAAAGGGTCTGGGAATATGGCCTAGTGGCCAGAGTGCTTGCCTCCAACACATGAGACTCTGGGTTCGATTCCCCAGCACCACATATATGGAAAACGGCCAGAAAGGGCGCTGTGGCTCAGGTGGCAGAGTGCTAGCCTTGAGCGGGAAGAAGCCAGGGACAGTGCTCAGGCCCTGAGTCTAAGGCCCAGGACTGGCCAAAAAAAAACAAAACCCAAAACATAAGGATGTAATTCAGTAAGTTGTACCCACATTATTTTTAGATATATTCCCTCAAATGAGAAATAGTGGTTACCCACCAGAAGAATTAAGCACTTGTCAGATCTGGAGTACTTTTTTTTTTTTTTTTTTTACCAGCACTGAAATCAGAACACAGGGAATCGTGGGGCATGCCTATAATCCCAGAAGCTGGATGTGTTCTGCTCTCTCTTCTGCTCTCACTGGCATAAAATACAGAGGTAGGTAGACTATAGTCCAAGGTTGGCCAAAACGGCACAAGGCGGTCTGAGGTTGTGGCATCACTGATGGCTACTCCTGGTGCTGCTGTGGACATGACGGGGTTGGCGCAAGAATGCTGGGGTCGAATCTTGTGAACACCTGGAGTTTCTGGAGACTGTGTATTTGCCTCACTACACCTGAAGTGCCACCAAGCAAGGAGACTTGATTGACATTTCTGTTTGGGGACAACTACAGAAAGATGTGGCAGTAAAGAGTTCATCTGTATAAGTTTATACTAGGGAGACCAGGAGACCGGATCATGATGGATAAACTTCACAGTTCTCAACTCCTGATGTGGGGGTATTTCTTCCTGTGGAGGTGGTCCCCCTGGGACCCCTAGCTTTATTTGGTCACCTTGTTTACAAATTCCTGCACTCTGGATATTTCTATTCTGTTTGGGGAGTGGATATTAACAGATAAGGTCTTTAGTTTTTTTTTAAAAAGCAGCAATCACCTACAATAGTGAGCTTGCCAATTTAAACCTTTAGTCAGCAAAATGAAGGAAACTTCAAATAGACATCACTTATCAGGAATAATTTGCATTTAATGTTAGGAAGCTTAAAGTAAGATAAATGTATTTTATCTGACTCATACCATTTCCTCTTTAATATTTTCCCTTCATTGATTACAGCAATTCTAAAGTTTCAGGGACTCTCTACCTGTTCAGAAAGCTAAAGTATTGGGGGGAGGGTTATATCTGAGGAGATCATCTAAATGTGTCTTGAAAATCATTGTCAGTGACACACTTTTGAGTGTTTGTCTAAGCGGAGGTTCATGTACAGGTGACAAGGCATTTTCAAATGGGAGCACATTTAAGAATCTTTCCCAAATTGAATTCACTTGGGAACTTTCTAATGGCTTAGAAGAGGAAAGAGAAAGCTATCTAAATGGAGAGGTGTTCAATTTAGGTAGTTGAGGCAATCAGGTAGAAAGGTAAAAACAGTTTTAAAAAGTAATTTCTCACTGTGCTTTAGGGAAAAATAGAAGTAATGATTTATTGTGTCCATAAGAAAACAGGTAAATATCAGTTTGTTTTCTGCGGCTGCTAACATAATATCACAAGCCGGGTAGCTTATAAAGGGAAGTTTTATCCGTATCTGGAGGTTTGAAGCTGGGGAACAATGGGGGGAGAGGGGAGGAAAAGTGGGGAAAATGAGGGAGGGGGTAAGAATGTTAGACAAGAAATGTATTCATTACCTGATGTATGTAATTGTAACCCCTCTGTACATTACCTTGACAATCAATTAAATTTTAAAAAAGGGTTAAGAAGAGATTATCCAGTTAGCCAATAGGAACAAAGAATGAGAGGTGGACTATTAGCTATAAGGGAAATGCAATTAAACCCAAGGAGATGCCATTCCCAGCCCCACTAGAACAGATAACACCAGTAAGCATGTGGAGAAACTAGAACTTTCATTCATTCCTGGTGAGAGTAGCTCAATCATTCGGAGTAGAACATTTTCTTTGGCCTATATGCAAGAGAAAGAATTACTTCTGTCTACCAAGACATATGTCTGCAATACAGCAGAATGGGAATTCTGGTAATCACATGATGGAATACCACCCAGCATGGGAAAAGAATGGATTCTTCCTGCATGTAACATGTATAAGTATCATAAAGCTGGACAAACAAAACCACCTACAGTAAGTCTTTACACAGCAACAGAGTTACAATGGTGCTTACCTTAGAGGAACATAGTGACTGGAAAGTCACGAAGGGGCTTTGCTGGTGTGATGGTAATGTTTTGTATCTTGATGTCAGTTTAATGAGAGGTATATGTATTTGAGCACATTGTAATATGCATATTACACAAAGAAAATAAAGACAATTAAAAGAAAACAACTGAGTCAATTTGTTTTTACCAGATCAAATTAATTATGGGTCCATTTACTATGAACAAACCGAATCTTCAACCTTCTAACACAGTAATTTTCAATATATTAAAGACATGGGTTATTAGAATGGTTACATGCTGGTCAAGGCATGGGATTCTTTGCAATGATACACTAAAATGTTGACCGTACTAGGTTTCTGCAGAGAAAAAGGAGAAAGATAAGGATACCGACAGCTACAGATTGGATGGAAGTCACTCATAGGATTATGCTGGGAAGTCCCACATTGTGTTCTCTGTACACTGGAAACCCAGAATGCAGATGATGGGAATCCCAGATGAGAACAAAAGATATATTCTAGCTTAAAAAGTCAGAGAGAGAGGTTGAACTGTCCTTTCCTCCACTATCTATCCCACTCCGATCCTCAATGGATGGGCTGATCCTACTTGCATTAGGAGTCTTCTTAGATTCCCTTATCAAAAATGCTGGTATGATCTGGGGACACCCTCATCCTCACCCATCTATCATCTTGCTTTTTCCCATGCCTCTTCTCAAAATACAATTGCCACACATTAATAGCATCACTTTCCCACATGATAATACATCAAACATAAAGCCCCAACTACACTAACCCCTTCCCAAGGACCTAATATCCCGAGCTGAATTCCCTTAATACTCATAATTACATACGATGATATAAACAACTTACATCACTAAAACAGTTAGATCTTATCTGGTAAAGGATGGAATAAGAAGGGAAATAAAAGATATTTGCTACATATGCATATATATGTATTCAGAATAAAAGGAGGTTATGCTCATTATAAGCCTTCATTTTTCAACTGGTCACATGGTATTAAAACTACCACTAGTATTTATAACTACCTTCTTACAATCCCCACTATGCACAATAATAACTTGACTACCCACATAGAAGTCAGGATCCGTTATCCCAGTCATTTAAGTAACTTCTTTCTTTACCCATTGACTGAAAGGGACTACAAGCTCAAAGCACCCAGGTAGCTGATCTCACTTCCGATTCAACGGAACCACTGTTATGTCTCCTATGACAGCATTTCTCCAAGGCTAACAAAACAATATCACAGGAAGAGGGAGCCATGATTTTATTACTGAGTCACTAAGGTTAATGGTGAGTGTTGCCACTCTCATTTGGAGGGCAAAATGTCAAACTAAGGAGGATTATTTTCAGTTCTTAAAGTCTAATAGGATTTGCCTCATTAGGCTTTAGACTTACTGGAGACTTGGCACCCTTCCTCATCCCTGTTTCTCCCTCTTGGAATGGGAATTACTACTGAATGCCTATACCTCCACTGTATTTGGGTTTCAGTGAGAACTGTACCTCAGCATGTATCAATTTGAGGGGGGCTGGGGATTTAGCTCAGTGGAAGAGCACCTGCCTGGCAAGTGCAAGGCCTTGAGTTCGGTCCTCAGCTCTGAGGGGACAAAAAGCTATAAAAGACCAGCTTGAGGGTATCTAATTTGGGGTATTTACAGTGAGACTGTAGATTTCAGAGATGATGAAGTAAAACATGTTTCTTTATGCAAACAAATCTAAGGGCTTTTTATATTTCAATAAAAACAAGTTGATCTAAATGACTAAAAGACCACAAACAAAATCACAGTAATGCCACCAGCACAACAATGTTCATTGCAGCACAATTTGTCATAGCGAGAATCTGGAACCAGCCCAGATGCCCCTCAGTAGACAAAAGGGTCAGGAAAATGTGGTACATATACACAATGGAATTTTTTGCCTCTATCAGAAAGAATGACATTGTCCCATTTGTAAGAAAATGGAAGGACTTGGAAAAAATTATACTAAGTGAAGTGAGCCAGACCCAAAGAAACATGGACGCTATGGTCTCCCTTATTGGGAATATTAGTACAGGTTTAGGCAAGTCATAGCAGAGCATCACAAGGCCCAACAGCTATACCCTTATGAACACATAAGATGATGCTAAGTGAAACAAACTCCATGTTATGGAAACAGTTGTAACTACTTTCAACGTCCTATGTGTATCTGTAGCTTCTATTATTGATGATGTTCTTGTATCACCTTCCTGTGGTTGTACCTACACTATCTCTGTAATCTTATCTGAGTATATTGGAAACAGTGTATACTGGTATTGGAAGTAGGAAATTGAAAGGGAATACCAAATTTGAGAGACACAGGGTAAAAAAAAGAAAAACAACTACAAAAGCAATACTTGCAAAACTGTTTGGTGTAAGTGAACTGAACACCTCCCGTGGGGGGTGGGGGGAGAAGGGGGAGGAGGGAGGGGGGTATGAGGGACAAGGTAACAACCTGTACAAGAAATGTATCCAGTGCCTAACGTATGAAACTGTAACCTTTCTGTACATCAGTTTGATAATAAAAATTTGAAAACAAAAAGTTTTCTGGCAAATAAAAAAAAAATAAAAGCTAAGGATAATACAGCAAAATGACTCAAGTTTAGCAAGTATCAAAATAACAAAAGCTTTGGGATGAATACCCTCATCCATCTGTGTCTGTGGGGACTGGTCTCAGGATCGCTCACAGACAAAAAACTGTACCAAGTGCTTCAGTTGCTTATATAAAATGGTAGAGTCTTTGCATATAGACGACACATATCCACTCATATTTTTAACTCATCTCTAGATTTTACAATACCTGATCAAATATGTACTGCAGAGCCACATTAGTGCTGTGTGAGAAATGACAAGAAAATCCATCCCTACAGGATGGATGTATGCTTTAAAAACATTGCTCTTCATTCATACTTGGATTTAATCCATGGAAGCGGAGCCCGCAGATGCAGAGAACTGACATGAAGCTGCGTGGTGACACATGTTGAGGCAGGAGGACTGTATGTTCTAGGTCAGCCCTGAATACTTTGCAAGCTTCTGCTTTAAAAAAGCAAAACAAAACAAAATCTTGGACATTGTAAAGACAGAGATACCTTTACAAATATTTTTAGATTACTGTTGTAATGCATTTTTCTTAATTATTTAAAAAGTAACATATGCTTTCAGCTAGTTTACTTCCTTACCTTTTATGATTTTAACCAAATAAATTCATGTTGGTCATTCTAAAATCAATGACTGAAAAATACAGGTCTCTTTTAGGGTTGTTTCTTCATACTGTTTGCCCTTTTGGTCAGCTGTACTCGGTGAGAACTTTGCTGCTTTTCTTTTTCCCACTTCTCCACAGGAAGGGAGACATTTTCTTTCATACGTTCTTCATACTCTTCAAGAGTACCAACACATATGTCGCCTTCTATGTTTTATTTATATGAATACAATGATCATGCATAAAAGTTATATGTATATCCAAAATGTCTATCTATTCAAGATTCAGAGATTAGTTACCACCTATTTTGACTTCAAATATTACTACATTGATACAAACAACAGCACAAAACTACTCATACAAACCAAATTTCAAACTAAAATGTAAGTAATGCAAATAACATACTTACACACATACACATGTATGTGTGTATGTATGTGTATGTGTATGTATATATGGCATGCATACCATACATATTACAAATGAGAGTATTTAAAAGTACCTTTCATGAAATAAAGTAAGAAACTGTATGTTCCCCTAAGTCGACTATTATCAATTATACTCCATCATGAAACTAAGCAGGATAAGAATTAAAAAAACATGGCAACACAGCCCTTATCCTGGACATGGTATAACAGTCATCAAACAACTCAAATTTTTTTAGTCCAAGTTGTCAAAAATTTTATATGAGGGGGAAAAAATAGAGAGCTCCCTAAGAATACTGAGATATATTTTAACCATTTACAATTCTATGAAAAATAAAGACTCTCGGCCAGCAACAAGTCATAAATCATGAATGACAAAGGTAGAGAGAGACAATGTATTATTCACATCCTGTGTGTTAACATCAAATTTTAATTCAATCAAATTCTGAGGATTGCACAAAGTGCTTGCTCATCACTTTCTAGAACACAACCCCTCTGGATATTTTTAGTGAAATCTTCATTTTCTTCAAGTGCTTTTTGAGTTCTTTTCAGGTCCTTCCCCACTCCAACTCCTGTTCTTTCTGGTCTACATAGGAAGTTATATTGGAGTTAATAAATACTTATGGAAGGGAGAACATTTCTAGAAAATGTCTCACTTCCTGTGGAGAGGCGAGAAAAAGAAAAGCAGCTAAGTTCTCTCTGTGAGTACAGCTGACCAACAGCAAACAGCGTCAACACGGTGACAGCACATGACACAAAATAAAATGTGCTGCAAAAAAGTAGTGAAGAGATCAAATTCATTTATGCCATTTGGGGGAGGTAGTTGGGATTTAAACTCATGGCCTTGTGCTTGCTAGACAAGTTATCACTTGAGCCACACTTCCAGCCCCTTCCACTTCAGTTTATTTTTCAAATATGGTCTTGCTTTTTACCCGGGGCAGGCCTTGGGCCATGATCTTCCTACCGATAGCCACTAACTATCATAGCTGGGATGACAGGATTTGACTACCACATCCATTCAAGATGAGATCTAACACTTTCCCTAAGCTCACTTCAAACTGCAAATCTTCCGGAGTGGCTGAAATCCTAGGCATTAATCACTGTACCTTGCTGTTCTTTCTTTCCTCTTTCTTTCCTCCATCCCTTCTTCTTGTCTACTCTTCTCCCTTTCATTCCTTTTTTTTCTTCCCTCCCCTACCACACTTTCTTTGCTATTACCAGTTTAACTCAAGGTCTCTGACTCGCTTAGCTTGCTTGCTTGTTCTTGCTTGTTTGGCATTCTACTACTTGAACCATGTCTCCAGCATGTTTTTTTCGATTTTTTTTTTTTAGGTAGAATCTCAACAAATTTTATGCCCCAGCTGGCTCTCAATTGTGACCCTCCAGATCTCAGTCTCCTGAGTAGTTAGGATTACAGGCGTGAGTGACTAGTGCCTAGCTCACTCTACTTCTTACTAGTTAATCTTTGTCATTCTCAAGTGTCTTGCCCACAATAAGTACATCAATGAATCAGAAGACCCTGTACATCCAGAGGTACCAGGTGCGTTTTAATACCATTGTATATTAAAATGTACAAACAGCAAATCTTTTGGTTAGCTGCCTTATTTCCCTCCAGAAAGGAATGTCTCTAACATATTTAAATGAAACAGAGCTTAAATAGATGTTATCAATTATTGCAAAGCAAAGCAAAAAAAAAAAAAAATCACTAATGCAGGGGCCTAATGAAAAGCAAACAGGGCCCTGACAATGGCAGCTCTACAGTGAGGCCGAGAACTGCTCTGTAAGGAAGCAGTTAATCTTGGAATTTGAGGTTTATCACGTTAAGCTGCTTGCCTCTTTTAGCACTTCTTAAATATGTACTTTGCAGTCGGATTTGATTCAAACCTTTAGACTCTGCTGAAAATAGATCTGAGCGGTATGATTTTTTGAAGCGCTGTCTTGCATCTGCGCAGGAACTGGGAAGCCACGGAATCTGAGGACAGGAAGGGAAAGGACTGCGGTGTTGGTGGCAACTCCGAATGGCGCGTGGGCCGGTGCTGCTTTGCCACCTGACTGGAAGGCGAAGGCCAGGACTTCAGCACCCACCTAAGAACTGTGCTCTGTTGAAGCACAAGCATCTATCCAGACTGAATGTTGAAGGAGTGAACAGGAACCTGTGTGGTAGCTGCTCACTTATATCCCAGAGCAACACACACGCAGGACCCCCACACACCAAAAACACTCTGGGAGAAATACACACTCAAATCTAAGCCACACAAGTGTGGGAAACAGTGATAATAGCAGCAAAGGGACGTGGCACAACTATGCAACCCTGGACAAGTCCTTTTTTAGGCACTTCCACTTAAAAATGTTATTCTGAGTTTATTTTTAAAACCTGCAGATTCAAAGGTACATTTATAAAACATGCCGACTCAAGAGGCACATTGATTCTAGTGTTCTAGTCTGTATAGTTAACTCGTGGATCTAATAAGAGACTTAGGACTGACTCTCGTTTAAATAACCCACTGCAGAAACATTAAAATAGTGAAAAGCCTTTACATGGAGAAGATAAAAATAAAGGTGACACAAAGACAAACACCTATTATTTTATTAAATACAAGCTTGAAATGTTAAGTAGATATTATTACAAATTCTAGGAAAATGCAGTTCAGGTTCCCAAAATGTCCTGTTGGTATTTTGGCATGTAAAAATAATGCTTTAAAGAATTCTTTCACTTTCTTTTTAAAAAAAAAAAAAGGCAACAATTTAGGGATATAAAGTAAGTAAAATCCAAAATTCAAAATTGTTTTGAATCCCTAAGGTGACTGTAAACAGTTGGATGCTTGGATGTCCACAGCTTAAAGGAATGTGCCCATTGCATTTCAGTCCATATCAACTTCCGCCAAGGACACCCAGCAACACTCACTACACAGTAGTTTCGTGTTTCCATAACCCAGTCCTAACATTGCCCGTGCTATCCGGACTGAGTGAGGTGGGTCCTTCCTGCCCGCTGCTTTTCATTGGTCCATTCTGAATGGCCAAGTTGAGGCCGTAAGACTTCTGTTGACTTTCAAGTTCGACTACGGTTGACTTCCTTATTGCATCCTTTTTACTGCTCGTTGAAACAGGCTTTTCAAAATTCCGGCTACTTTTAGGAAGTGTGCTACAGGCATCACTGCTGTCTTGCTGGGGTGGGTTGTACTGTCTTTCCCTATAGGCTAAGTAAGCTCTCCGACTTCTCGAATGGCCTTCATTATTGCCTGGCCGGCTTTTAGGAAGGCCATTCTGCACACTTCCTTCCACGCTAGTTGGGACATCGTAGGCATATTCTCTTAGGACGGTGAGTCTGCTTGCCCGGTGGCCTTTACTTCGGTTTTTATGATGGCGACTTGAGTGCACATTTGTTCGAAACTGTACGTCCACAGGTGCCACATGCATTTTAATATCATTGTCCATCGAATGTTCAGTGAGACTATTATCGAGCTGGGGCGTGGAGTTCAAAGGTAAGGACTTGGCGTGGCTCTGCGCTGCAGCGGCCTGCAGGTTTGTTAACTTGCAGCCCTGGGAGGAATTTTTGAAGCTCGATGCACTTTTGTTGGTGCAAGAAGACTCTGCACTGCTGTTGGTGCACTTGGGTGCCTCGCCATTTGTCCCACTGGAGTTGGGGGGCTGCACGTTAACCTGCACCGAGTAGGCACTCCGTCCAGGGCAGCAAGTCATGATCCACGCGAGTCTGACGTCCTCCCTACTGACACAATGGTGAATCATGATGAAAGCACTGAAGCTCAAACACGTAGCTCCAAAAAAGAAGCTGAAAACTAAATCCAAAGGATAATACAAAGAAACACCCAAAGCCCCGAACATCCACAAGGCCACATACAAGAGCAACGTCAGGCTGGCTCCCAGGAGTTGAGAATGAAAAGTGTGCTCGTTTTCCAAGGCTGACGTAGATATCAGAGACAAAGACATTGAATCCTGATGGTTGATTTCACCATTCTCATTGGCTGCCAATCTCTGCTGCTCCTCTGTAGGCTCCTTAAGCTCATATTTGCGTTCAGGGTGTCTTTTCAACTGAATAAATATGCTTAGAAAGTACATACAGTTTACGAAAGTTATGAAACTGGCAGGTCCGTAGAAGGCTCCCAAGGAGGGTTCCCACGCCATCCAACAACTAGGAGAGAACACGGTGAACCGGCTTAGATGCCATGTATTTCAACATTTTTTGGAAGGTGTGTGCTAAACTGTAGTACCTAGAAATAAATGCTTACAAGAGGAACAAGTGGGTCAGGTACTCAGAGAACACAAAATACTCACTAGGGTGCACTTGGCCGACTGCCATAATTCCTGATGTTTGCTGCAGCTGTGATACCACAAACGATGATGGGGATCCCACCACCAATCAGGTAGAACCTGGAATGAGGAACCACAGAACACCTGTTCCTTAGCCTGTTTCGTCTTTTTAAGGCGTGTTTTTCAGTTTCCCCACACTTCTGAAGTCATTCTTTGAAAATTCATTATTATTTACTCCAATAATACATTGGGACTTACCTTTACAGATAGTTTTTAACGAAAAGAAAACAATTTTTTTTTTTTTTAAAGCACAAGGCCTGGGAAGTTTCCAAGCTGAGGAAAGCTGGTGAGCTCCTGCCACCTTGTGGACAAACGGAGGAACTGCCACATAGGGTTTTAGCTTTTTGGGTTTTTTTGAAGTTGAGTATGTTTCCTTTTGATTTGTGTTATGTTCGTAGACAATCCTAACAACAGTATTATATTGGGTAAGAATGGAGAATCATGTTGGAATTATTTAAATTTGTGTGGTATTTATACAATATTGTATTCATATTGAAGCAAAATATACTATCATGAATTTATTAAAATAACTCATAAACTTTGCCCAAACCTCAACCAACATTAGACATGATCGTAACATAAGAATTTGGACTAGTTTTTTTTTTGTTTTGTTTTGTTTTGTTTTTGCCAGTCCTGGGGCTTGGACTCCGGGCCTGAGCACTGTCCCTGGCCTCTTTTTGCTCAAGGCTAGCACTCTGCCACTTGAGCCACATCGCCCCCTCTGGCCATTTTCTGTATATGTGGTGCTGGGGAATTGAACCCAGGGCCTCATGTATAGGAGGCAAGCACTCTTGCCACTAGGCCATATCCCCAGCCCTCTGGACTAGTTATTTTAAAAATTTCTTGTTGTAAGACTTAGAGCTGCATACCTCTTAAATACTAGAAATTATAACAACTGTAAGAAGGTGGAGGAAAAGTCATGTTTCAGTTTTTAAGGTGGTAAATTAGAATAAGTTCCCTTCTTTTTTTTAAATTATTATTTACTTATTGTCAAAGTGATGTACAGAGGGGTTACAGTTTCATATGTAAGGCAGTGGATACATTTCTTGTTCAACTTGTTACCTCCTCCCTTATCCCTCCTCCCACTCCCCCTTCCCCTCTCTCCCCCCATGAGTTGTTCAGTTAGTTTACACCAAATGTTTTGCAAGTATTGCTTTTGTTGTCGTTTGTCTTTTTATCCTTTGTCTTCTGATTTTGATATTCCCTTTCCCTTCCCTAGTTCCAATACAAGGGTATACAGTATCCAGGTTTTCCCTCATAGGGAATAATTAGTACAGGTTTAGGCTAGACATAGCAGAAGATCACAAGAGCCCAATACCTATAGCCTTATGACTAAGTGAAATGAACTCCATGTTATGGAAACGAGTGTTATATCTTTGTTGTAATTATTTTCAACATGCCATGTGAAACCATAGCTTTTTTGTTGTTCCTCTTGTATTCCCTTCCTGTGGTTGTGCCCCTGCTGTCACTGTATCTCCGCTGAGTACCCTGGATACTGTATACACTTGTTTTTGCTTTGTTTTTTTAGGGGGAAGTGGTCTCTTTCTTTTTTCTTTTTTATTTCTATTGTTAAAGTGACGTACAGACATGTACAGAGAGTTTCATACATAGGCAGTGTGAGCATTTCTTATTCAACTTGTTACCTCCTCCCTCATATCCCCCCTCCCCCATGAGTTGTGCAGTTGGTTTATACCACATCGTTTTGTAAGTATTGCTGTTGCATTGGTTTGTCTGAAGTGGTTTCCTTCTAAGCTGGTGAACTTTAAGCTTGCTACAATTACAACCTTGCTGGGCTAGAGTTCCAACAGAATATTGTAACTATGTATTAGTGATTAACTTGGCATATCCTGGGCCTCTAACTTCTGCATACAGCATCCCCTCAAGTCAACAGAGAGTAACAGAATATTTAGGAAGGACAGCCAAGAGAGCTCAGGACGCCCTGCTTTTTCCCATGAGGCAGCTGGCAAAAGCCAAGGACACCGTCTAGTGATAAGAACTCTAGGAGACAGGGTGGCAGCCGGTGGTAACAAGAAAAACTTTGTGCCTAGAAGAATACCTGAGCTTTCTGTTAAAAAAACAAACAAACAAAAAATCAGCCCTGGTTGTGTACTCATCACAGAGCCAGAATCTGACTTCTACATCTACTGCTCCCTCAGAAACAGCTCCACTCTTCAATGCATGGAATGAAGCAAAGACCCCAGCACATTTTTCCATATGTGATTTCTCCCCATACTCAGTTACTAATGTGCTTTAAAATGGTATAGGCTTCCGACAGCATAGCACTTGCCCTCCACAGAACCAGCTAGACTATCAGGTGTTGGGTCTATCAGCACTTCTTCCATGGCCCACCTACTGTAAACAGGGAAGTAGCCCAGGCTTTGCTCTTTGCTTAACCAATCTGAACACAGCACCATGGACCTCTAAAACCAAATGCTTTCCACAAGAAAGTGCTGCTGAGCCCATCCCCTCCATTCTGCCTTTCCCTCCCTCCTGACTCCTCCACCATGTCTGCTTTTCCTCTGCCTTCTCTGGTGGCGCAAACGCCATCTCCAAAGAGCCCAGTAAACTAGAGTAGGCTGTGCAGAGCCACCTTGCACTTCCTTCCTCTCCCACATTCTTCAGCCCAGTTTATCATTAATCCAGAAAAGACTACCTCATGACCCCTGAATTGTCCTCCCTCCTCTCTCTTGACACTCTCCAGCTTCAGTTCTCCTAAGGACCATGGTAATGACCTCAGCAGATTTCCTTATTATCAGGCAAGCATGCTGGCCCAGGCTCCATACTAATATCATAGGGGCACTCTAAAACAATAATTGTGTTCAGCTATTCTCTTAGCTACAAATCTTCAGAGGCCTCTCACATTTTAACATGGTGCCCAGAGGCCTGGAGCCTAAGGCCCAGCCAAAGTGTATGAGTTACTCGGAGGGCACCTAATGGACTGAAAAGCAAAGTTCCTATCAGAGGTCCAGCATTTAGCATATAGTTCACTCCCAAATTAATAGTCCCCCTCTATTGTTTTTTTTTTGGCATGGTCAGAAGTCTTTGTATCTTCCAGACTTCTACATCAGGTCCTCCCAGTACTGCTCCTGCAGAAGCCTCAAGGACAGGGTATGTGGGGAGCTCTCGAGACTTCAGTCCATAGCCAGATACTCGCCAGGTATCCCCCAAACTGAGGGATCACAGGTAAGAGTTCCACTCATCCCAGCGTGAGAACTCACTCACCCATCTTTGTATTGTAATGGAAAGGAAGGACATGACTCCAGACAGGTTCGCTCTTTCACAGGGACTCATTACACTGATTATCTCTTGAGGAGATTAAAAACCTATGGCCCGCGCATGACCTCAAGGCAATCAAAAGTTAACATTTCACAGAGCTTTCTAGTGCACTAGGCCATGGCCGGTGCTCCACCACGAAACCCTTCAAGGAGGAGGCAGCATCTGTGTTGGGCATGAACGTGGCTGTATGGAGTAGGGAGAGAGGCTACAGGGGCTGAGTTTTCCTCATTAGGAAAATCAAGAACCTACATTCAGAAGGATGACAGTCCAATGAATTCATTCATTCTTTTACCACTGTACTTTTTTGTTATCTCTTATGACCATGCTTCAACTAAAGCAAACAAAATATTCAATACACTGTATTCAAGGCAATTCAACGAAGACCAGATACCTGAGCATGGGTCTTGGTGGAGGGGGCGGCTCCTCAGGATCCTGGCATCTTTTCGCTTTCTTGGTGACTTGCTTATAAATATTTCGAGCAGTTACTCCCACCCATAATACCGTGGCAAGGGTAGAATAATGAAGAATTATCCCAACCTACAGAGAAGATTGAAAAATATGTATTAGCTAAAAGAAAACCTAGTTTTCACGTTTGATTAAAAAGCAGTGCAAAGGTCTATTTTAATGATCCAGTCCTTAACCAGCTGGTTACACTATGTAGCTTTAAGAGACCACCTTCCTCTAATACACAGAACCAGGAAATCAAGGAAACCCACCGGTGACCACGTTCTCAAGATGATCCTTAATAGTCCACAAAGCTGGGTGCTGGGTAACATGAAGCCCAACAGGGCTTTGTCAAGGCTACAGTGGATAAGCAGGAACACAGGTAGAACGAGTAAGTTTTAGAGTCAGTCATCGGAGTTCTGATTCGGCGGTCATACACTCGTGAGAGTGAAACAATCCTAAGCCCTGGCTGTGAAGCAAGTCTAGATGAAGATGTGAAAGTGGATGACACGCGTAAAACTTCTTGTCTAAAGAAAAGGAGGTACCATGTATCATGAAGCATCTATGACATGGTCCAGCTCTCTTAAGAAACGACTTCCTACTTTTTTTTAAAATCTGTTTTGTTGTTGTTGTTGTTCTTGCCCAAATGCAGATAAAATTCTACTAAGGAAAATTTCCAAGAAAAAAAAAAATAAGTGTCTCATCCCAAAAGGCTGGCTTTTCCAACTGCAAGAGAAACAAATCACCTGGCTACTAGCCAGGCCTACGTGAGTGACAGCAGTACGCAACGCCACTGGCTGGAGCGTAAGGAGAAGCCGCGTGCAGCTGACGCCTGCGCACACCGGCGCCACACACGCCGCGCACAGCGAAGCCTCCTTCTTACGCTGTGCGGAAAAACGCACGGCAGTCACGGTCCAGGGAAAAGCTCACTGCAACGCTGGCAACGCTGGAAGTACAGGGAGGGTGGATTCCACTGGCCAAACTAGCCACACGTCACAGGTCGTCCTCCTGAGGACAGAAGAAGGGGCTCCGTGGTCCCTGGAAAGTTTTGTTGAGACGCGTTGGAAAGGGAAAAAAAAAAAAATTATAGACAGAAGTAGACTAGCAAAAGGCACAAAAAGAACCCTCGGAGCTCTCTGCAGTCACAGCAAACGCTGAACGTCAAGTCACCGTAAATGAATTCGGTGTGTAGAAACCAACGTATTTACTGCAAATCGATGATTCTGACTAAAAAAAAAATGATGGGCTCTTCTAGTGCAGGAATATTTCTAGACCCAGGTCAAATAAGGAGTAAACGAGTTCTCACACCGAAGCTGTGGTGTTTTCTAAGCCGGGAGAGGCAATCCTAAGGGCTGCGTAGTGCGGTTCTATGGCATTTCTAAATGCCCAGAAAACTAATCACCTAAGGATATTAAAAATTCAGTTAAATGGCTGTGACTACATGGGAAATTTTAGGAGTCTCATGACATCTTCTAACAGTTATGTAAAAAAAAAAATCCCTTAAAATGGAAAAACCCCGAACTCACCTACACGTGGGGGAACTGAGAGCTCAGTAGAGACAGACTTCTCTGAGATGTGGAATTCCCTGCTGGGCTTTGCATCCTACCTTAGGCTGCACGTTAAATATAAGCTTACAGTTAGATTTCCTTCCAAGGCATCAGCAGCCCATATGGAAATTTTGCAAATGGTTTGGAAACAAGTAATTGAATCCATAGGGCATGTAAACCATTCATAAATGCAACACATTAATACTTAAGAAAGCCACTTGACCACAGAACAACAATTTCCACGGCTACACAATAGGCAGAATTATATTCAAGACCTCCACTTTTTTTGCATGTGCTACTTAACTATAAACTCTCATAAACCGAAGAGCTTTTAAAAAAAAAAACTGGAAGTAACCTAATATAGAGTAGCATACACAAGTATAAAACTATTATACCAAAAAAGTAGCTGCTGTGATGAATATACTCAGGTATGAACTGAGAAAAGAATGTAAACAACAGTCTCCACTAATGAATGCCTGTGTTTCCTAAAGGACAAGTTCCTTGTAGGGGTTAGTGTGAAAGTTTAAGATAACGCATTGGCAATAACTGACAAGTAGAAAGCTTTTAATATCTACCAATGGGATTTTCCCCAGCGCTCCTCGTGTATCAGTTCTCTAGATAATCGACAGAAAAGGCAGCTGAGAAGTGCAGATGGCACAATATTTAATATGTTAAATCACCAAGTGGTAGAGTAACAAGGTAACTGAAAGGAGAATGAGATAAATCACTTTCATGTATAATTAAGAAAATCAACAGCCAAGCCGAGTAAGCACTTAGAATCCTAGAAACCCGGGAGGCAGAGGCTTGGGCTACTTAGAAAGACCAGAAAATGAATGACAAGACAATTACTTGACATCACATCAGGAAATGACCAGAGCACTTCCAGCCATGAGCCCATGGTCCCATCCACAATGTCACTCAGGCTTTCAGCTATCCTCTAGAAATAAAGCCTCATTAGATACCAGAAACTGACGTGAGGAGCCACAGTGATGCACCTGGCTGGTGGCACCTTTAATGACCTCAACCAACGACCTGTAACTGTGTGTAATATAGGGGCACACACAAGCAGTTGAGATAAAACCAAAATTGTATTCAAGGGCTCAGGGGTAGGCAAGGAAGAACCTACACAATCAGTGGATTTAGCTGGCCCAGCAGGCTGTTGTATAGAAGAACCATCAAAGCCCCAGCAGAACAAAGTGCTTAGCACCCACCTCTGAGGACCCGGAAGCCTCTGCCAGGCCTCACTGCATTCCACCCCGCAGCCTATGAACTGACTTAAGTGTTACAATGGCAAAGGAAGTCATGCCTGAGCCAGAAGAAGAGCGGGATGCTTTGTGATTTCACAGGAGACAACAGAGTAAAATCAGAAGAGAATGGCACAAACACATCTAAAGATCCGCCTTTGCCTTTTCTTCTGCAAACGTTTAACTCCTGGGCTGGCAGCTGGTTCTAGAGGCACTAAGAAGTCTGTGCACTTCCTCTGCTTTTCAATTGAGAAAGAGTGCAGTATATACCACCTAGCACAAAGAAAGTTTAACTTCAATGTCCAATTCTTTTTCATGAACCAAATTAAGGAGTCTGCTTCAGGAAGTCAGTGAATAGTTTTTAGATAACACTAAGACCATTAATACTCTCTAATACAGCCAAGGCTCACAATAACCTGTACAGTCCTCAGACAGACTTCTTTTTGTTCATAAATATGTATTTGCTGAGTACCTAAGAGTTGGTCATGGATGATATGATACACACTGATGAATCACACAACTCTTACCCAGAGTCCAGTGACTATTACAGTTAATTATATTAAAGTTTTATAGGCACCATGAGAATTTTGAGCAATAAATATAGGAGTAGGAGGTGACAGGCAGGATTTCTGAAACAGTAATAGTAAAGTGAGATCTTCAAGGTAAATGAGAACCAGCCATGTGGAGCAGAGGAGGAACTGAGAAGAAAGAGCCTATGACTTCTGTTCAGATATCAAGTGCATTCAAACCCATTATCTGATTTCCCAAGAATACAGCAATGGCCTGAAGAAGCAATTCCTGAAAAGGAAATAGTAGATCTAGTAAAGCTTGTTGGACAGTTACTATATGCTTCCTATTACTGATATCCTTAACTCATTTAGAACTCTCCAAGGTTCTCATACACACACACATACATACACCATCTTACATGGGATCTTAGATATACAATGCAAGACCAATCACAGTCTGAGGTCCATGAGACATCTAACAATCGGACCAAACATGGCTTGCATATATTTAGTGTATTTTTAAACTTAGTGTAAACCAAATAAACACCGATAATCTACTTTCAAGTCAAAGTTAGGGTGTTAATAATAACATACTTAACCTTATGACCTCTCCTATGTTTTTGTTAAAAGCATGCTGTCTATCTTCGTCATGTTTATCTTTATGAAACCCATCAGAGTTAATGCAATGTCCGAGGCTTTTTTTTACACACAGGATTCCTTGGTGCTGCCTCTGCTGTAGTTCCTTAGCTTTGATGCCCTCAGGCACGTACCACACTGGTGACTGCCATTCCTTCTCTGTGCTGGGCAAGCTTTGCTTTTGGAATAGTGCTGTCACCATTACTCATCTTCACTTGCATATTCTATTCATCTGCACAGGGCCAGCTGCACTGAGCCCGGGTGCTGTGTTGGCCTCCAGGGAGGGTGAATGTTTTCACTGAGAGCTGACTGTCTCCCACAGAATAACCATTAACATTTACACTTACACATACACGAGACCCTATGGGTGCACGTTTCCTAGATGTTTGGTGTTGTTGGGCTTCATTTTTGCAATCAGGAAAGGTATGACATGGTAATGCTGTCTATATGTATCTTCATCAACACCAGCAGTGCTAAAAATTACTGTACACATATGCTGACCCCATGTGTTCTCTCTCGCCAAAATTATCTATCTGGCCAGGTACCGTGGCTCTCACCTGTAATCTCAACTACTCTAGTGAAGGAGATTAAGACCTCAATTGCAACTCATCTTAGGCAAAAAGGTAGGGAGACACAACTCAACGAATAAAACTGGGCACAGTGTCACATGGATGTTACCCTGGCTATGTGGTAAGCATTGAGTAGGAGTCCTGAAGTCCAGGCTAAACTTCACATAAACATAAAACTTTACTTGAAAAATAACTGAAACAAATAGGGCGTATGGCAACCACGAGGCTCCAGTTTCTCGGAAATGCTGCTTCTTCTATGCTGGCCTTTTCCATTCAATGTAAGTAAGAGAGAGAGAGAGAGAGAGAGAGAGAGAGAGAGAGAGAGAGAGAGAGAGAGAGAGAGAGAGTGTTTACTTTTGAAGGGAAGTAAGTCAATCACAGAGAGATAAATGTTATTTCCACTCAGAGGGCAGAGGCCACGGGTAGAATTACAATAAGCTACTGGGGCTAACAGGAGAAGAAAAAGGAAACTGCTGTCCAATGGGTACAAACATAAAATAGAGAGATACACTGTGTGAAGTTGGGCTTATAATTAACATTACTGAATTGTACCTGGAAATTCTGCTAAAGGAGGACTATGGTTTCTTTGCAACAATCTGAACAGAAAAAAAGTTGAACATATGGTCCATAAAAGCATAGCCAGTAAATAGTGCAACTGAGACCCAAACCCAGGTGGTCCAAACTTAAGTTATTACGCTCTGCTTCTTGCTGTCAGGCTAATGAGAAACAACACAGAGATGGGAGATGGGCATTAAATGTTACAAATGCCCTAATCCAATCTTAAATGAAAGAGTTTCCATTCTTTATACTTATACAAGGAATAGGCTATACATGTCATAAATAAGGTTACAAATATAGTAACATTTGAAAGCACAAGTGAAATATTTAATACTTTTTATAATTTAGGTTTAGATGTTTAAATAACTACATTTAAAATGTATATTTTTAACCTAATGTCTATTGTTTTCATCAACCGGTGAAGTAATTTTCAAAGTCCTGTAAATGATATTTTTCTTTCCATCCAAGTGAGGAGGTTTGTTTTTTTTTTTAAGTATTTAAATGAATTCTCAGGCTCTATGATAGACATGATGATTATCAGCTGCCAACAAAAGAGACCGTATGCCTAGTGAGGTGTTCTGTGCTGAAATGGTAAAAATTCAAGGCATGAAGTATGCTGGTTGGTGCTCAGGAGGGGAAGAACTTACAATTAGCTCTAACTAGGAAAAGAGACAAAGGAAGACATTCTCCAGTACCGGCGCTTTTCCTTTCATGTTTTCTCTGGGACTTACTGCTTGGCAGACGCTGGCATTTCTGGTTTGGGTTATTCCTCCCACGAAGACCACACAGGTTAGGAAAACATGGAGACACAGGTTCACAAGCATATGCCAGCTCTTCAGGCTAATCCTGATCACACTACAGTGAGACAGGAAAGACGGAGAAGGGGAATCAGTTGGGCATATTTGAAGTAGGACACTGGAACGTTCATTTACAAGTTAATTCCCACTGCATGAAAGGTCAAATTTAAATGTCTGATACTTAAATATCTGATTAATCATACACTGTAACACACACACAAACACACACACACACACACACACACACACACACACACACACCCCACAATTTGAGAAACCATTTAACTTAATGCAGTTTCTTCACATTCAATTTTAGGCAGTAAAAAGACAAGCCATTTATGGACCCACTGCCTAGAGCCAAAGCTAAACAAAGTCTCCACAGTAAGAAGCACTGGAACTCATGTGATCAACGATGTCTCAGGACTGGATCTCCTACTGGGCTACCTCGGTCTCCATGGGTGTTGTTTCTGACCAGCCAGGATAACATGGTCTGAGTAGCCAGTACATTTCTGCTTGGCCTTTCCCAATGAAATATTCAAGTCTTTCTTTTTTTTTAATGACAAAATTGCTTTTTGTTTCTTAACAAATGTCAAGAAATGCCACATCTGTCTAGCTTAAAGAGAAAAATAGGTTCTAGAAAAACCTTTTGTAAAGTGTATTTGTGCTTAGCAAATCCTTTATCATTTCCAACCATAAAATAAAAAATTTCTATAGCTTTGCATCCAATTTAAATGCCAAAAACTCTCAATAATGCCAGCTATAAAGAATATTATAACAGGGGCTGGGGATATGGCCTAGTGGCAAGAGTGCTTGCCTCGTATAAATGAAGCCCTGGGTTCGATTCCCCAGCACCACATATACAGAAAACGGCCAGAAGTGGCGCTGTGGCTCAAGTGGCAGAGTGCTAGCCTTGAGCAAAAAGAAGCCAGGGACAGTGCTCAGGCCCTGAGTCCAAGGCCCAGGACTGGCCAAAAAAAATAAATAAATAAAAGACTAAAGGAGATTATACATTTAAAAAAAAAAAGAATATTATAACAGGCACACAGCCACAAAACACAAGTACTGAGCCAGTCCTCTAGAACCGTCCTTAGGAACATCAGAACTTCCCTTTTTCATGGCTTCTAGTTCCTGTGCCCACCTGTCTGTGTTCTTTTCCAGATATACGCCCAGAAATCTGCCTGGATCCTATAAAAACAAGTTTCCATCTCCTGTGCTGACTACTCCTGACTCTGCTGGCATGAAAGACAGCTTGTGTATTTTCTACAGTATTCATCCTACCTTAGAAAGATCACTATGGCATCCAACTTAGATCCATCAGAATCAAATGGAAAACGGGTCTTGCAAGGCACAGTCCTCAGAGCTGTATCTGCTGCTTGTCTTATCTTACCTGTGATGGTATATGTAGCTCACAATGACAGCCAGGAGGCACAAGAGGAGAATGACTGCAGTCGTATAAATAACAGGGTGCAGGAGACTAGCTGCTGGAGTGTACAGTTCAGATCCTGTCAGGTCCTGAGAGAAAAGAGACTCATTCTCAGCACCTCCCATAGACAACCACAGGGATTTCAAGTAATTGAATCACTCTTTTTCATCAAGATCTCTGGTCCTGGGGCTGGGGATATGGCCTAGTGGCAAGAGAGCTTGCTTCGTATACATGAGGCCCTGGGTTCAATTCCCCAGCACCACATATACAGAAAACGGCCAAAAGTGGCGCTGTGGCTCAAGTGGCAGAGTGCTAGCCTTGAGCAAAAGGAAGCCAGGGACAGTGCTCAGGCCCTGAGTCCAAGGCCCAGGACTGGCCAAAAAAAAAGATCTCTGGTCCTGCATCTCTGTGCTTTACTCCATGACTAACTTATTGCCATCTTGACACTACATTGAACTCTGATTCCCTACTCCGTTAACTGTGCATGCTTGCTTTCTTTGTACAACACAATGTTATACTCTGTACACTTAATGCTGCTCTGCTCTGAGGGTAAGGGAGATTGGTGCATGGCTTACACTCAAGTTGATTCCAAAAGAAAACCACAGGCTCCACCCTCCTTGATGAAGACCTTCTACTTTTCACACTTGCATGTGTAGTCACTAGCTAAGAAAGCACAGGAGAGAGCAGGGTCTGTGTGCCATCCCACCCCAAGAACCACAGCTATCAGAGGTCAGCTCCAAGTTCCACTAATACAAATGGAACCAACACCGGGAGTGGCCCTCAGAGACATAATGCTAAGATAGGTCCTGTCCTGGCAGATGGCAAAGCCACAGGAGAGACAAAAATAATTGGATGTCAGCAATATTTGCTGAAAAAAATGAGTGGCACAGTCATGGGAGCAAAGAAGAACCCGGGAAGAATCAAGCAAGTCACTCACATAACATTTCAGAATCTGGGCAATGGCTGTGCCTAACACTTCACACAGGTAGGTAGGTACATTATTGTCCCCATTTTATAGCTTGAAAAACTAAGGCAGATAGTGCCACATGTGGCTGCAGAGTCTACATTTCTAAACACAGGACAGACACTGCCTGGCTGAAAGGAAAACAAGAGGCAGAAACCTTAACTCTTCCCTTTCTTACAGAGCCTGGGACACCCCACCAGGGCCACAGATTGCACGTGTCAACACTACAGACTCGGCAGATCCCTTTTCTGGCTTTCCCTTCTGCACTGACCCCCTACTGCATGTGAGCAAGGGCTCTAGTCCCGAAACGCTTCATCAAATACCTGAAAGAAGAAACACCAGAAGAAAAGGCAAGGGAAAGTGGCAAAATCAAGGAGAGGGAAAGCAGCTTAGTATACAGAGGGAATGAACATATTTTCCCAGGGAAGAATCAGACAGTAGTCATAAAAAAGTGTCAACAGAAAAAGACTGCATCAGGGCAACTGCACAAACCACTCACTTTAACAAAAGATGAACAATTACTGACCAATGTCTGAACATAAGATCATCATCATGGGAAGCTGGAGATAGAACACAGGAAATTGAGTTTCAACTTGACAGCACCACCATAAACTCCAATTTGTAATTCATCTGTTTACCTGACAAACATGAGCTTGGGGCCCGGCGGGCAGAAAACTGCGGGACAGAGATATATGGGGGCCAGCAGGACACACCAGCAGCCCTCAGAGGAATCTGGGGTCATCAACTCAGTGCACAACGGGGCAAGACCAGAGGAAAACTATCACCCACAACTGTCTATGGCCTCGGTACGTCAAGACACTCATGTTCTTCTAAAAAGTCCAGAATATTAGTAGGAGTTTTTTAAATGTTGAGGAAATGAAAATGAGTGCAGACACGTTTCTCCTGAATTTCTACAAAAAGCTGCTGTGGCAGTGTTGAGTTAATAAGTGAGGATGAACTTTCAATATCTGGGACTTAGCTTTCAGACTACCTTCATGCACTGCCTGCCTCAGATTCTGGAAAAGACTGAGCAACTGGAGGCCAGTGCCTCTCTGTAAAGTCATCTCATAGGGCTTACAGAAGGGCAGAAAGAACGTGGAAATGTAACTCCCACAGTCCTGCGCAGACTGTAATAAAAACTGCCTAAGCAAGGTATTAACTAATAAAACATCACAATTCCACTTTGATAAAGTTCAAGTTTGAGAAGATAAAACAACAGACTTTGTCAGAAGTCAAGCCAATGTGATATAGAATGAGAAAGAGGCTATTTGGCCACAGTCACGGGGAATGCTACTCCCAAGGGTGCCACTACTAAAGACACACCTAGAAATCTAAAGGCACACCTAGAACTCCAGCTGAAGACACACCTAAACTCATGCTGAAGACACACCTAGAACACCTGCTGAAGACACACCTAGAAACCAAGCTGAAAACACATCTAGAACTCCAGCTGAAGAGACACCTAGAAGTCTTGCTGAAGAGATACCAAGAACACACGCAGAGAGTCACATAGGAAATCCTCTAGCATATGGTGATCAAGAAGCAAATTGAAGGGCTGGGAATATGGCCAAGTGGCAAGAGTGCTTGCCTCGTATACATGAAGCCCTAGGTTTGATTCCCCAGCACCACATATATAGAAAATGGCCAGAGGTGGCGCTGTGGCTCAAGTGGCAGAGTAGCTAGCCTTGAGCAAAAAAAGAAGCCAGGGACAGTGCTCAGGCCGAGTCCAAGCCCCAGGACTGGCAAAAAAAAAAAAAAAAAAGAGGCAAATTGAAGCTTTTACGCAGGTACATACTAACCATTCCAATCATAACATTTCAAAAATTATAAATTTTATAAAAATTATAAATTATATAAAAAATTATATAAAAATTATAAATTTTAACTTTTCACTTAAAAATGCATGGAAAACTCAGTAACTGAGAGAATTGAGCAACACAAGAAAATAGCTGAGTATATCGGGCAATTGTAGAAGATCAGGATATTAGTATAGCAAACATGCCCAAGATCTACAAGGAGAGATAAAGCAGAAATCTAAATCAAATTGTTCTCAATTACAATAGCAAGCAAATATAGGTTCTGCCTTGATATTAAAAACTGCCAAACACATTGCATAAAAGCAGAAGACACACTGTGGGCATAAAGGGTAGCCCTATGTTTATTTATATTAGCAGCCTGGCCATCAGTAAAACAGGCAAAGTCTCTACCCAAGTTGTGCTCTCCACCACAGCCCTCGGCCAATGCTGATCTTGGTCATGTGTCTACATGGCCCAGAATTAAAGAAAATAAATAAAGCAGGAGGTCAAAAGCACTGTTCTCCACAGAAGTTAACTACACCAATGCTGAAAAAATGAAAGCTGCTCAGTGTGGGAAATGTCACAGGTGATCTGTCCTATTAAAGATCCAAATAAAGGAGAGGAGAGATTTTTCAAGCCTAATTTTGACAGAGCAAGGGGAGGGCCTACCAGTCCAATGACTGTAAACATAAAGCCCAGGGAAGTTTGAAATTATTCACTATCACTATACCAGTCACAAGAAAAATTAAGATCAACAATTATCTCAATTTACTGGTACCAGAATAAGGATGCAATCCAAGCTTACCAATAAAAAATTCAATTCAAAATAGACCTGAGATCAGAAATGTTTTAGAAAATAGGTCAAGTTTAAAGAATCATTTAAAGATTTTCCAGTTCCTGTTCCTCATACTACATACAAAGTCAGTGTCTGCTAAATTGTGGTCCTACATGGAGGAGGCAAAAGACACTGGAAAGCCTTAAGTCAGAGAAGGAAGGAGATTCTCTTGAGCTTACAAGATTTCTTCAACATCATTACATTCCAAAACAAAACAAAACCCTAGGTCTAAGAAATTAGTCTTCAGAAACACTAAGCAGCTCTGTTAATAAAAAAGCCTAAGAGAGAAAGAGGCAAGGCAATGGACTGAGCAGACACCCCCCAGTGCATCAATTCAACAAGCAGCTCATGTTTGAAATTCTTTATCAAGAACCTCTATACAACAAACTCAACCAAAAATAGGCAAGATCCCTTGCAGCTTCACAAATTATCAGTAAGAAAATCCACAGGTGTCAACAACTTTCAGTTACCACTGAATGCACACTACAACCATGGTGAAACGCCCAAATTCCATCACACAAATACTCATCACAAAATCACAAAGACAGAGGATTAGCCAGAACCTGGAGTGACTGGCACCATGCTTATGGGTGAGTGGCTGGTCTACGATCTAGCAACTTTACTCCTGAGCACGCATGCCCATCAAAAACGTGTGTGTGTGTGTGTGTGTGTGTGTGTGTGTGTGTGTATGTAGCACAAAACATAAAATATGTATACCATTTTCCTTGACAACCAAATATCCACTAGCAATAGAACAGACAGATTCAGATGTTTTCATCCAATGGACTGCTTCACTACAATAAAAAGCATACTGCTGCTATGTACAAAGATGAAAGATAAATCTCACAGATATAATCAGAAAAGAAATAGGCATGGAGAGTACAAATTGTACATTTCACTTACATAAAGTGAAAAACAGGAAGTTGTTGTGTTGTCCCCACACAACAGAAGGTTGGCACTTCTTGAGACAGTGGATGGGAAATAACTAGAAACACAGTACTATTAAGTGTCGGAATAAACCTCGATTTTGGTGTTGGCCAAATGTGTGTACCACATCAGGAAAATTTACCTTACCACTGAGAACAAACAGAACAGAGAAATATAGAGGTAAACTATGGTATAAACATAAAATAATACTGAAAGGCAAAGAAAAAGGAAAAGGAAGCTCTTTTATATTTATATTGCTATGAGATTTGAGAAAGGAAATTGAGCAGAATAGTTAAGAACACAGAATTTGAAACTAGATTGTCCCACAAAACCAACTAGCTTCTCAGGGATTTCACTTGACCCCTCCACACCTCAGTTCTGTATCGATACCTGAGGATGGGGATGGTGGTAGTATATAGACCTCCTAGGGTTGTTTAAAGGACCAAATCAGTCAATGTACATATAGGTACCAGGAGTACCTATCACACAAGGGTTGAGTACCATGATACAACCTCCACTGTCATCAGCCTCTTTAGTATATGTCATCAGGCCAACGTGGTACTTCAGGCCTACAATCCCAGCTACTTAAGAGATACAGCTAGCAGCATCATGGTGCAAGCCAGCCCAGGACAAAAGGAACAAGATCTTATCTGAAAAATAACTAAAGTGAAAACATAAAGGATGGAGGGTGTGGCTCACGCAGTGGAGCAAATATAATGTAATACGTTCAAATGCCAGGACCAGCCAAAAAAGTTATAATAATAATATATGCACACATACACGCATATATATGTATACATATGATCATCATCACCTAGTTAAAATTTATTTTTACATAAAAATATAAAAATAAAATATTTGACCCATGGGGGGAAAAATGTTGCTGACAACGACTTCAACGTGCAACCTCTGTATATAATGGGAGGACGTGGGATATATATTCATGTTTCAATTCACACAAGGTGTGATGATACAGGGTGAGAGTTCAAGTTATCACTGTACGTGAATGTGCAGAAATAATTTAAAACATCTGGTCTGAGGGAATATGCTATTTAAAAGTTAAACACTGCTGGCATGCAGAGACAGCGTGAATGAAGTTTGCTTTCGTTTAACACACCGACCCTGAGAAAACAGAAAATCATCAGTAGACCAAGGAGGATAAACAAGTGTGCGCTCGTTTCGTATTTCTTGGTGAATGGAATGAGAAAATAGAATGAGGCACATGACTGTTTATCTTCAAGGCAATCAATCTCAAACCACATCAGGAAAAGGTACACATATTATTTCCCAAGAAAGACATTTAGACATCTACATAAAACAACGGATTAAGATGGTACTCAAGAAAAAAATATATACAATTTTATTTTATTATAAAGAGTTCAGAGGAAGATGTGGAGTTTCAATTTTGTAAAGATATTTCTACTCTAGACGTAACTTTACTGAAAAGTGGCCCTAATTTTATTTTTGTAGTACTGAGGGCAGAATTCAGGGCCTCAGACATACCAGGCAAGCAAACAACTTGAGCTACACCTTTAAGCTTAAGTGTGAGTAATTTCATTAACTTTGCCTTAAAAAAAAAAAAAATTAGCAACTCCAAAAATCCCTTATACCAACTTTTATTCTTAGTCAACAATTTCTGATACAGTTCATTCTTCAGCCTCTAGGTGGCACAGTTACACCAGGGAAAACAGGATGTTCTTTGAAAATAAATAGGAAAAAAAATTATACCACTGTATTTTACCTTCAGAAAATTGTATATTACATCTTTTAAAAGATTAAAACATCTGAAAGATAAAAGAATAGCTTATTCCTTGTAGAACAGGATTATACTAATTTGAATAGTTTAGAGGAACAGCTAGGAAGTTCAAAAATGATGTTTAAAATGGTATTAGATTAGTAAGAATAAAAGTTTAGCATAGTACAGTATCAGTGAAGCTTATAAAATGCCATTTTTGTGTTTCATTTCCTTTGCTCAACTTTTTTTCTGGTTAACTTTTACAGGCATTTTAGACAGCATTGTTTCTCTTTCAACATAAACTAGTTTCAGATTATTCTATATTCAAAAACTAAATGAGAAAACAAACTGAGAAAAAAAATGTTTTGTATTTTAATGTTTCATGTTTTAATGTAAAGGTTTAATGTAAATAACAAAATATGAATTTTCAAAAGCCAGACATGAAGAGACTCATAAACTATCAACACTAACATTACAAATAAAAGAGTAAAATACTTAGAAATTATAGAACACTTATTACAATTAAAGGGTCTAACTTCTAAAAGAATTTACCTATCATCAACTGGGCCAAATAGGATACATGCTCAAGAAGTTATTTGCAGTTGTATAGAATGTGATGTCACCAAATAGCTAATCTGTATTCCTTGCTAGGTAATCTAGTCAGTGTACCAGCAGGCAGAGTACCTGAGTCCCTCAAAACCCCACCTCCAATTCACAACCCACTACTTTGTTTCTTCCCTACACCCATAAACCCTTTGGGTGGGGATCATCCCATGTTTGGATGCTTGCTATCCTTAAAAGACAATGGGTGGGAATCTGCCCAGCACATAGCTGTGTAACTCTTTGTGGGTACCAGTGGCTCCCAATACACGAAGAAGGGAGTTTATAAAGTAAAAGCAACACAAGAGTGGAAAATTTATCTCTCATTGGCCATGTCATGGCCACACAGTAACTACAAGAGATTTGTCTCTCTAAGTAGGGCTGCAATTGGGCCTGGTGTCTGAGCCTAGGGACAAATGCTTGGCTACTGAGTTGTAATCCACATTGAGCAGGGAGAAGCTGCACCTCAGCTCTGCTATTTTCCAGTCCTGCCTGAACATGAAGAATGCTGTCATTCAAAGACTCCAGATGAAAACCTTCAAGACCAGTCACCTGGCCTTGGTACAGCAATCCCAATGCAGAAGCACAAGAAAGATAAAAGAAAACAACAAGGAAACATGATGCTTCTAAGACAGTAACCCCACACAAAGAAACTCTGATCATAGTGGATAAAATCTCAAAAAAAAAATTAAAAATGATTGTAAGAATGATCACCAATTCAGACACCAGTGACTCAAACCAGTAATCTTACCATTCAGTTTGAAATCAACTAGGACAGAAAAATCCTCAAGACTATACTTCCAAGTGACAAGCAAAAGAGCTTGACTAGAGGCATGGTTTAAGTGGCAAAGCATCAGTTGTGAGTGAAAAATCTGAGTGAGAGTGTGAGTACACAAATAATCAGCTGAATGAAATAAGAAAAGCAATTCAGCATAGGAAAGGAAAACGAATGAAGAAATAGAATCCTGGAGATCAAACTGAAATTCTGGAAATAAAAAGTTTAAATAAAAATACTCAGCTGAAAGCCTCACCAATAAATTGGATGAAACAGCTGAGACTATGGCCTAGTGGTAAAGTGCTTGCCTTGTATGCATGAAGCCCTGGGTTCGATTCCTTAGCACCACATGTATAGAAAAAGCTGGAAGTGGCACTGTGGCTCAAGTGGTAGAGTGCTAGCCTTGTGGAAAAAAATAAGATAAATAAATAAATTGGATGAAACAGAATACAGGAAGATTAAACACCAGGCAGATAAACTACAACTTTCTATGACAAGGAGAAAAGAGAAGGAAGTACTAAGAACATGCAAAACTTCTGAAACATCACTAAGGGAAAAAAAAAACGCTAAATCTTTTTGAGTCTTGTGGATTTTTATGACAGGCTGGTTTCAAACCAAGTAACAGAATTACCAATAGGAGCCACTGGTGTCCAATTCAGTGATAGTTCTTTAGCATTCTTTTTTTTGTTTTTTTCCCTTAGTCAGATATGAAGCTTGGACCCAGGGCATGGATGCTGTCCCAGAGCTTTTTTACTCCAGGCCAGCAGTCTACCACTTTGAGCCAAGCACCACTTCTGGTTTTCGGTGGTTGATTGGAGGTAAGAATGGTAAGAATCTTAGGGACGTTCCTGTAGGCTGGGTTCAAACTGAGATCCTCAGATCTCAGCCTCCTGAATAGCTAAGATTACAAGTGAGAGCAACTGGTGTCTAGCTCAGTGATCATTGTTATAATTATTTTTACAAAAATTCTTTACGATTTTATCCATTTCACCACAATTAGAACTTATTCATATGGAGTTACTATCTTGGAGGCCTCACATATCCTTGGGGTTTTTTGTTGCTATTGTTGTTGTTGCTTTAAATCTTTGTGTTTATGTCATCTAAGCCTGTAATCCCAGCTATTTGGAAGACAAAGATTGGGAGAATTGTGGTTTGAGAATTACAATCTCAGGCAAAAACAGTTAGGAAGATCTTGTCTCCCTCAGTAAGCCAGGGCTTGTAATTTACACCTCTGATTTTAACTATGCAGGATGGCTCTAGGAGGGAGAATCACCATCTGAGGCTGTTCCTGGAAAAAAGTTCAGAATCTACTTGAAAAATAAAGTAGGCATGGATGTGGGCAAGGCTCAAGTATCAGCAACTGCCAAGCACCTTGATGCCCTGAATCACATACCTAAAACCGTCCCCCCAAAGTCCCAAGTAGTATAGTTAAGGTCATCATTAACTGCTCAGGAACCAAATAATTGCTTTAACTATCACATTATTTAATAGACCTCTTCTTTGATATTCTTAGCAACTTATTTGGCAAAACAATTAATAGGTATCATCAATAAAATAAATAACAGAAAACACTACCAGACCCATGGGCACTGAAACTGAAAGACACGCTTCATGTCAATACTGTCACAGTCATAAAACTCAAAGTTAGTTCTAAATTCAGGAGGAATCAATAAGGATGATGTGTTTTAGCTAGGAAAAGATTCAAGACAGCAAACTGGCAAATCTCCTGCCAAGAATCTCTCACAGGTAAGGAGAAGTTCCAATACACCTTGTGCATGTACAGAAATACACCGAAACCTGTCATACTGCAAAGGTGTGTCTACACAATACATTTCTATCTCTCTGTGTAGACAGAGCTGGACTTACACAAACCTAAGATCATGTCCTGTTTTAAGAAGTCAGAGTCGAGCTGAACTGATTGACCCAGTACTGAAAATGCCTATGCTAACTCTACAACCCCATTTATTGCACTTGGCAGTAAAATTCAGTTTCCCTTTAAATCCAGAAATATAAACATCAACTCTTACATAATTACAGGGAACAATTAATTTGGAGTTAAAATTTAAATTCCTCATCTGAAGCTCAATTATGCACAGGTATGATATATATACATATACATATATATATATATATATATATATATATATCTCAGAATCTTTAGTGTTCATGTACACGGTTAACAACTCCATACCATTAAGACTGCATAATTACTGAGGGAGTAGCACTGAATCGTGGTGATGTTTTCATCAGAATAGAGGATACGGCACCCATCTGACTTCCAGCCTCCCTGTCCATTCAGCAAGTCAAAGTCCCACTGGGCTGCCACGGCATCTGCTCCGTGCGCGATTCGACGCAGAGTCACATTAACAGGGATGTGGTGGGTATCTATGCTCACACCATCTGGAGGAAATGGGAAAGAGCGGCATTTCTGAAACGCAGTTCATAAACAATAAATGTCAATGTAGACACTAGTGGGTACTCAGCAAGATCTTTAGTTACTGGTGGTTCATTAAAACAAGAAGGAAGAAATACAAGTGTTGAAGGACTAGCGGGCCGTCCTGAGTTCTCTGGGGAAGAGGCCTCATACAAACCTATTTTGGTGAGAATCACAGGCGTGACCACTGTGCGCCGCTTCCCATCATCGGCCAAGTTGGTGGAATTTCCCGTGGCCGGGAAAAGCTTGCCGTTGCGAAAGGCGATGAGCTGAAGCTTGAAGAGGGACTCATCGGTTGGTCTGACTTCTCTCTTATGCTTTGGTGAGAAGAGGGAAGGAGGTAGCTGAATAGAGGCCTCCATGACAGTGTTCTGAAAATAAACATACACAAAAAATTTACATCAGCCAAGGTTATCACTTTTTTAATAAAGGCACCATATCGATATGTAGACAAGAGAAGAACGTCACATAGTTGTGAAATCCTTCTAATTATATCATTTATTAGTTATTATTATTTATCAATAATATAGTATGACCTCTTTAATTTTATAGAACACATTTTCTAAAAATGCATGTAAAAAAATGTACATACAAACAACCAATTAAGTTAGAGGAAAGATTAAAGCAATGCCAAACAATATAAATAAAAAAATTAAAAAATACAGAGATGTGCTAGGCACTGGTGGTGCACTTGTAATCTTAGCTAATCAGGAGGCTGAGAATTTGAAGATCTTGGTTCAAAGTCAGTCTAGGCAGGAAAGTCTGTAATACTCTTATTTCTAATAAAATACCAAAAAGCCAGAAGCAGAACTGCGGCACTAGCTGAACACAAAAGCTCAGGGACAGCACCTAAGCCCTGAGTCCAAGCCCTAAGACCCTCACCAGAAACAAATAAACAAACAATAACAACAACAGAAAGAAGGACAAACTATTTTTAAGAGATTGAGAAGTAAGATCGTTATTTCCAAGTACACAGTTAATTTCCCCATGACAGGGTACACTGCTTAAACAGACCAAGGGCCCGTCCATGTTACAATGACAAAATACAGTAAAGAAGGACAAACATAGAAATCAACAATGTGAGTACAGTTAACACAGGCCACATAAGCTTCTCAAGTCTCCCCTCCAAGTAGCACGGGCCAAGGTGTCTGACCGCAGCATACCACTCTTCATTATTCTGCTGCCTGTCTATAAACAGGTCCTGCAGCTGGAAAGGGAAAAGGCGGAACTCAATGACAAAAGAGGGACTCCAGGAGAGATTTTACGAAGTCTTGGCTTTTGTGGACAATAAATTCTGTCTGCAGAGCCAGGGTCTTGCATCGCCCCCCTCTCCTGGACTCACAGAACACTCGGCACCCCTCTCTGTCACTCTGGCCACTGTGGGCATATCCCACTCCCTCGTCTAGGACTCTGGGCTGCACCTCCTTCTTTTACACCCTCTAAGTTACTGCTTTCTAGCATCCTATTTGCTAAAAATAGTTCACCATTTTTAAACTAACCAAGTCAGCGTGGCATATTTGCTTAAAAAAGTGTTCTATTAAAGCTAATGAATGACTTTAGAATTACTTAACTGCTGTGCTTACAACAAATTTACAAGACACCTATAAATATCTGCTGAATGAATGGTTTCTGGAAGTTTAAGTGTAACTTTTATGTTAAGGATGCCGTGCAAGTATTTGGCAGACATTATTTTGCCTAAGAAAAAGCATTAGAAGTTATCTACTACTCTCGCAAATAAACAAACTTTATTACAAATCCATTCCCTAACCTAATAAATTTATACGAAGTATAAAATTTCTCTTAAGTACATAATGAGGCACATGAAGAGGGGGAAAATCTACTAACGTTCAAAATTGTAATACAGTGTTACTTAAATTAATTACTATAAAAATTCATCAAGTAATTTTACACCAAATTTCATGAAAACAAAGTATAGTTCTCTTGGAGAGTATTAGTCATATTAAACTGATTTTTTTAAGAGTCACACTAAACACGTTTTTTTTTTTTTTTTAAGAAAGAAGGTGGTGGTTTAATTACCTCAGTTTTAAATGTTGAACAACATGAAGTGCTCTTTTAAAAATATATTTATTTTATTATTTTTATTTTAATTCCTTTAAGTTTTTAAAAACTATCTATAAGTACTATTCCTGTCAGTTTATGCGTACAATGATTCTTGAACAATGTTACTGCTTTCTACCTGTTGTGAAGAGAGAGCTACATATGTGGCTCAAGTGTAGAGTGCTAGCCTTAAACACAGAGCGCTCAGAAACAGCGCTGGGGCCCAGAGTTTAAGCCCAAGGACTAGGAAAAAGAGACAGATAGCCAGAAAGAGCGCTAAATAAACTAATATTTAAGTCCAAAAAAGTCTTTGTGAGTTTATACTTGTAAAGCCCTAAAAAGCAATAAAGAAATATCCTAGCATGTGAATGAGCGAGAGCTACATACAGAACTACTCTACAATCCAGCAATTTCACTCGTGGGCATTTACCCAAAAGATCATAAACCAGGACACAGTAAAGCCACCAGCACAACCATGTTTACTGTAGCACCATTCACTATAACCAACATATGAAATCAGCCCAGACATGCCTCATTGGACAAATGGATCAAGAAAATGTAGTATATATACACAATGGGATTTTACTTATCCACTAGAAACAATGATATTGTAGCACTGGTAAAGAAATGGAAGAACTTGGGGAAAAAAAAATGAAGAGGGAAGTCAGGCCCAGGGAAACAAAGATCTGGGGGGAAAAAAATAACACGCCATGAAAGGGGTACTCAAAAGGGATGTAGTGCGATCAGGGGGAAAGAGGTGGACAAATGAAGAGGAGAGGAGGGGGAAATGCAGACAAGTATCCAATATATAGCGTATAAAATTAAGAAGAGTAAGGGAAGGGGTGGATAGAGGAGGGATGGGCGAGAATGTTGAAAGGACTCACAATGATCAAGTTGCACTGTATTTATAAACTGCTTTGTTGAATGGTAACTCCTTTGTACAACTACTTTATGGCTTCTAATATATCTTTTAAGTGAATCTTTATTCATTATTACTAAACAATAATGACAGATCCTCAGGATGGAAGGATGATGGACTATGCAGTTACCATCATCTATACCAATAATATTATAATCACATTCAACCATGCATTTATTTTAAAACACATGGATTACAACCATAACATAGACACAAATATAAATTGTAGTGAATAAACTGGAAATTTTTCGTTTAAGATTCTCTGAATGGTAGAGGTATGACTCTAAAATGGCAAGAGTACGTGCCTAGCAAAGCACAAAGCCCTAAGTTCAAACCCCAGTACATTCAAAAAGATTCTTTGGGAATATTTACAATAGGAGGATGGTGCACCTTGAAGAAAAGAACAGGCGATATGAGATAAGCAGGGTTCAAGGACTGGTCTTATCGTTTAGTAGCTGGTGGGCACTGTCTATCCTGTTGAAGCTCTGCATATCTCACCTGTTGAACACAATTGATGACCTGTGGAACAAATGGTGGTGAGGACGAGATACACCTTGGCTGTGAATGCACAAAAGGCTACAGAATTGTGATAGTGATTTTGTGGGAGACCGAGGATGGTTATGTGACGGGAAATCAGAAAATCGCTGAAGGTATTGACTTTCCAACAATGAGCTGAAACTTCATCATGTGCTGACTCCTCTACTTCCATGTTAGTATTAGTCTTAACACTAAAATTGCTCAAGTATGAATACATATAAAAAGAATCTTACCAAGAAGCTCTATAAATTTGCTAAATTCATGTACACTTCGTTGTTTACAATGACATGAAGCTAAAAAAGAAAGTGGCATAATGGGTATTCATTCAAACCTTGAGTTTTACACATTTGCCCTAATGGTAGTGTGTCGGGGTCTCTAGCCCCCCCGACCGGACGAGCCAAGAAAGGAGAAGGGTCGGCAGGCCTCCGGCACCCAGCCCTCCCTCACCAGAGGACAATCAGACGGCCTGGGAGTCAAGTCAGCGCAAGATCTCGTTTATTGGGCAAGTACGTGCCACTAATATAAGGCACAGGAGCCAATCAGGTCTAAGATCGGCAGGAAGGGGAGGGATGAGCTGTCTGTCCATCAGGGCCGAAGAGCCAGGGCGTCACAGCCCACAGAACCGCCTCTGGGTTATAACCAAAGACACTTGTAGCAGCTGGGCGTTGTTGTTAGGCACCACCATCTTAGTTAGCCACATGTGGCCCCAACACTGAGAAACAGGTGGGGCCAGCTAGTTGACTTCCAGGTGTGCCCCACAGTAGTGGACTTCCTTCAATCTGTCACTAACATATTAAAGTATGCACAATTCTCAAATTGTTAACGTCTGTAGAATTCTGGCACTAAAATCAGAATGAGTTTGTAACCCCTCTGTACATTACCTTTACAATAAAATTTAAATTAAAAAATCAGAACGAGCCAAAACCACTGGATTTAAAATAATGAATTTATCCATGCCTTCCCCTCCTCTCTCTCTCTCTCTCCATCCATCTATCTACATAGCTATCCTTGATATATTCTAGTTATCTGTGGGTAGGGAATCAACCAGCCCTGACACCTGGTCAGCTGAGGAGTGTGACTAACTAGTGCTATAGAAGTGCATCCATGCTGCTTGGTTCTTATGCTCAGTAGTTCAGAAATATTCAGAAATTTTAACTTAGGATATTTCCAATTTACAGTGAGTTTTTCAGGATGTCTCCCACTGTTGTCACCGAGCAGCTATACAGTGTGGGAGTTTCAGGAATATCTACAGACTGGAAATTTCAACCAGATGTGTCAAGCACGCAGGCAGACACAAATTCCAAACACATGTAGGAAGCCTGAGCGCTCTGCCTAAGATATTTCAATAGAGTCTGGTACTCTGCCACTAGAGCCACAGCACCACTTCTGGCCTTTCTGATGGTTACTGGAGATAAGTATCTCACAAACTTTTATGCCCAGGTTTGGCTTCAAATCATGTGCATCAGATCTCAGCCTTCTGAATAGCTAGGATTGTAGGAATGAGCTACTGGCACCTAGCTAAAGATATCGTTTTTATGGATCTGACTTCCTATGTCAGCACACACCCCGATTTAAAACTAGTGCAATCAATCCTTGGGTAGTGCCAAAATGGCATATTCAAAAGATTAATAAAGAGTAGCACAGAAGGAATAAAACCTGCCCTAACATAAAGTTTAAAATGTGAAGAAAGTCCTCTGTTAAAAGTGATAAAAATATTAAGTACATTTTACAGTGTTGACATTAAAATCTTCAGCTAATTTTGTGTCATGGAGCGTATGCTCCTTCATCCCCTGCTCCTGTCCTCCACGAGGCTTGAATGATAATGTAACGTAATCTTGCTCTCTGGTAAATCTGGGACTACACATTCAATGCTTTTGATTACAGACAGTAAAACTTCCTTTCATAGAGGGGTGGGTGTGAATAGATGAAATGTACAGTTTCATCTTTTTTTGGGGGGGGGTGTTGGTTGTGGGGTTTGAACTCAGGGCCTAGAGGTGCTGTCCCCTCAGCCTCTTGGCTAACAGTGCTCTACCACTTTGAGTCACAATGCTACTTCTGGTTTTTGAGAAGTTAATTAGAAAAAAGACTCTCACAGGGACTGTTCCGCTTGGGCTGGCTTGGAAAAAGATCCTCAGATCTCAGCCTCCTGAGTATCTAGTATTACAGGCCTGAGCTACCAGTGCCCAGCCAGTTTTCATCATCTTTAGTCCCTATCATCCATGATCACCTAAGCCAGAAGGTTCGTCAATTTTCAGTGCACCTCTAAAACACATGCATTTCTCTCTGGGGCTTCAGCAAGTAGCTGTCTCTATGGCCTTTGCAGTATAGAGTTTCACAGATGAAAGACAGAATGAGGAAGAATGAGCAGACGAGTGAGCGGCTGGGTGAATCAAGTCAGCTCACAGGGCTACTATGAGCAGATAAAGCTGCCAATTGTCCCAAAAGTTATCATCAGACACCGTGATGATCATTCAGATTATCTTAGGGAGCTGCAATATTTCTAAATTTAGCAAACGAGCTCTCCTGATGGGAGAGCACCAAGGTAAAATACAAACAAATGCAAGAATCTATTCATTCACTTGATAATATGGGGCATCAACACCTAATAGACACTTGGATCAATTATTATTATGCAACCATTAAAAAAAGACTATGATACTGTTGGTAATGCCATTCAATGACAAGTTAGAAACAAAAGCTGTGTGGTTGCAAACCACAGAGAGCACAACAGCCAAAATGCCACACAAGCTTAATGAAAAGCTGGGGGTCCATTAGCATATCGGGGTTTGCATTCCCAGTACTTCACATGATTTAATGATACACATTTATACCCCAACTTTAAAAGTCCATAAAATGCCTTCTGTTTATACGTATGTGTATGTGTGAGAATGTGTGTGAGTGTGTGCGTGTGTGACATATACTTGCACTTCTTTGCCAAATGCCCTGATATACTGCCTGCCTGATTCAATGCTCAGCCTCAGGCCTGATTTCTCTGTTAACAACAGCCGAACAGCAGGCATGTTGCCAACGGTCCATAATAGCTCTGGAGGCCCATGAAAATGTTTTAATGTCTTCAATCTAGGATTCTTTATTTTCAACGCAACATTTACGTGAAAGAAAATGTCTCAATATGTATTATTAATATATTTCCTCCTTTTTTTTTATCATTACATGCATAAAATGTAATTTGAAGTATTTTTTCCTGTGGAAAAAGGAGACCCCAGAGCAAAAATAGCAATGGCCATAAGAGTTATTATATGGCTCTTCAAGGTATAAATTTTCTTTAAATCAACAGCAAACATCCCCACCCCTCCTACCTCTCCCACCCCTCAATGAAGTGCTTTTGCCAAGCCAAAGACCTTAGTGTTTGCATAACTCCAGGTAGCATCACACGTCTAGAGAATGTAGCGTACCTTCAGTGCCAGGCTCAGGAATGTGTTGGAAACGTTGCACTTAAAGCTCAGCTGCTTGTCTAGGTTTCCGTCGGGATCCCGCCTGCCGTAGTCGGCCAGCCCTGTGCGGTCGGAGGCGGCCACTTTCTGGAACACGGTGCAGGTCATCCCCGTGAATCCAGCTGCCTTGATGACATAGGCTTCCAGAGCAATGTTGGGTGAATACTTCGAAAGTCAAGCAAAGAGGAGTTAGAAGGGATTTCGAATCCAGTGGGAAAGCATTTCCTGCCTGAGACTTTCTGAATGCCAACCAAATCAGAAACCTGCAGCTCTTACTAAACAAAAAGTATGAGTACAAGTGAAAAAGACTTCAAAAGTAGGGGGAAAAAACGTCCTAAGATGGGAAGAAAGCCAACAAAGAAGAAAAGAACAACAAAGATTAGAAAGTCAGGTCTAAACTTCAAGTCAATTGAAAGTAAAGTGAGGACGGTGGATACATGTAGCTGAGTGGTAAAATGGTTTTGGCTAGCGCATGTCAGGCCCTAGTTTCAGTACCTAATGATGTAGAAAGGATACAATATTTTCCTAAGTGTAAAAAAAACACCATGAAATTATCTTTCAGGAACATACAAATTAAAAGTGTCAGTCTCTTATTTAGAAAAATGAGCTGGGCCAGCCAGTGGACCTCTTCCTCCTAGGGTTCAGGGGACATGGCAGGGAAGTGAGAGGATGCAGGACACACAAGGAAAGCTCCGAGCAACTCGGTGCAGTAGGTCCAAAGAATAAAAACACAGCCTAGACTTGTTGCAAAGCTTCACTTCCCAAAGGGAAGGGAAGAGAGAGGCTGGTCCACATAGCAGGAAATTAACACATTAGAATAGTAATTTAGATCATTAAAGCTGCCTGGAGGAGTTGGCACCTGCCTGCCCCAGAGGCATAGAGGAATTCTCAAGTAAGCTGAACACAGGACACCTCCCAGGATAGATGACCTGTCAATACCAAAGGCCGCCAGGCCCACACTCTGGAGGACCGCCCCGTGTCCCATTTGTCAAAGACACACCAGAGAGGCTGCAGGAAGTGGCAGGTGACAAGCTTCACTTTCAAACACTGCAAGAGGACAGGACTCACTGTAAACTGTAAAAATCACCCTAAGCCTCTAGTTGTTTGTTGTTGTTTTTTTTTTAAAGGATCTTTGTAGCCCCGTGCTAAAGGCAAGTCAGTTATTCTTAGCATTATATGGACAGTATCTTCCCTTTTTCTTTCCATCTGTATGTGAATTTTGGTGCAAAACACTTAAAAACAAATTAGGAAGATAGAATATATTTAGAAAGCATCATATGTATGGTAGAAAATCATTGGTTCCCACACTTGAAGGGTAAACATTTGCATTAGCTTTAGCCTCACAAATTACATGGCAAGTATGAATCTTTTATTAGTCAAAGATACATATTAAAAAAAAAAAAAACAACAGAAAACAGATTGTCAGGCTCCATTGTCACCTGTCAGTAAACCAAGGTAGATAGGAGGCTAAGACTTAGAGGACAGAGATTCAAAGCCAGCTTGGGCAGGAAAGTCTGAGAGAATCCATCTCCAGTTAACCAATTAAAAAGAAAAACAGTCTAGAGGTCTGGCTCAAGTGGTAGAGTGCCAGCCTTGAGTGAACAAGTCATAAATTGTGGCCCTGAGTTCAAGCCGGAAAACAACAACAAAAGAAACAAATAACCCAGAGCTCTAACAACCAGCCACGATCATGATGAACAAGTGAAATCTCAGAAGAAAGAAGCCTGTTATTCTTCGTCTTTTCCTGTGTCACAAGTACACCTACTCTTCTTACAGCTATTCCTTATGTGTGCTCTCTTCCCCAGACTTAGTTACCAGTGGCCAACACAGCTGATACTTGTATCATGGTGTGTTATCATAGTTCTATCTGGGACTGATTCAGAATCTAAACTTCATGGGTACACATCATGCTAAGCACACAGAGGGAAAGGTACTATCTGTGGTGTCAGACCTCTGCGGGGGGGCTTGGAACAAATCACAGGGGTAGGTAGAGGAGGCAGCTATAGGCAGCTACATATAGGCAGTTGTATGTCCTCATGCTGACATAGTTAGTATAGACACCCACCACTGCTTTATTATGTCCTTAGGTCCATAGAAGGACCAAAGGACCTCACGAATCATATGACTATGAAACCACAGGTAGAAATGGATGACTGACGCTCAACACTACACAACCCACTAACAACAGTTAGAAAATGGAACTCACAGGCCAGATCAGAATGTGACTATCAGAACAACACATTATTGCCATATTTATTCATGTCTAGAATTAAAAAGTAAGCCAAACATAAAGAAATTCCCAACAGTTCAATGTAGCATAAATAAAATCTAAGGTTACTTAGTTCAATGAATACTATGCCAGTGGGTTTGTGAATATCAGAGTGTATCTAACTTAGTTCTTTTCCCTAAACACCCTCAGACCCAGAACAGAACATTACCTTGGATACAGCCCTGACGAGGACCAGTACAGCAAGACAACAGTGCTCTCATCTCTGCCCTTGAAACACTTTCAAAGCATCACACAGTGATCACCATTCAGATCACCAAACCAAAAGGTATTTTCCAGTTACTGAGAAAAGAGATCACTCAGAGGCAAAATGAACTTTTAAACTGATTTAGAGAAAGGCATTTTGTACGGGCCAGCAGAAACAGAAAACCTGCCTCACAATGGGTAGAGTGCTGGCCCCTTGGATTGGCGTTGCCCTCAGGAAATCTGTCTCTTAGACATCCATGAATCCCCATACTTACTGTGGAGTACACGTGAGCTCCGCTGGCCAGCCGGTGAGTGGCAATGTGCTGCAGGCACTGAACAATTCTACTGCAGGCCTTCGCTTCCCTCTGTGCCAGCCACAGCACGCGCTCATCAGCCAACATGATGTTACTGGCGATGTCCACCATCACGTCACCTAGCTACCAGGCATGCAGAAGAAAGGAGAAAGATCTTGAAAGCCAAGACCAGCCATTTGGCACAATCAAAGCCCTAAAGGCACAACCGAAACTGATCTTCTGTACACATTTTTTACAGTATTTTTCTGATATGGAACCCCACAGGCACTTCAACTGGTTTCTCATGGAAACAGTCATTTGGTAATACTTTGCTCAGAAAGCATACAGTACTCCCTCATCACATCACCAGCGACAAGTTTACCATGTGGCGCCTTAAACAGCTTAAGTTGAAGGAAGAAGTCACATGACCCCAGAACAAAATTAATCCTCAATCGCATTGTGTGTGTTACCTTTAATCAAACCATTATTTAAAAACATGGAACGTATAACGTTCAAAATTACAGACACTTTCAACTATCTCAAGTTTGCTGCGTGCGCGGTATGTCCTCATACTTCTGCAGTACTCTCCACATCTACTTTCCTCCACACTCTGAGCTCCTCCTTCCTTGTCTCCCCACTATGTGGGTGCTCAATGATGCACAGTGATCAAATGCGTGGGTCCCAAGAGGTGCTCACCTCTCCTATGCTGTGTTACCTGTTTCATGAACTCTGATACCTTGCAGATAGCCAAGTCAGCTGACCACTGATGACTGTGAATGGGATGGCCCACCACAGAGAAACACCCTGAGCACCACAGAGCAACATTACACAGTGGTGGGGCACTTGTGGCAAGAGAACAACAAAACGAGAGCAGAGCTTTGGCATGCTGCGTGTCCTCTCATTGTAGAGCAAAGCCCCAGAGCCAAGCCAGAATGCCATGGCTGTTTTGGAAGTGAATTTTTTTTTTTAATCATTCCAGGAGATCCCAGTTAAGATTTTCCACCTTTCTCTCCACAGCGTGTAAACACTCTTCATGGATGTGTGCTTAAGAAGGTTGCAGTGGTTTGGGAAGAAATTTAGTCACTGTACTACATAGCGGTGGAAATCGAGCGGATGGATCCGACTGTGAACCAAAAGGTGAGAACAAAGGTATAAACCAGCACTTTCAGGAGCAACCATCACGGCCTAGGCTATACTTCAGGACTTCTGTTCCCTTCATTTATAAGTCAGATACCAACAATCCTGTCTTCTAAATTGTGGCAGACCAGATTCCAAAAATAGTAGAAAGTTCCCCAACAGTGCAGGTACACAGCAAGGACTCAGAAAAAGGTTGGCCTCTGATGTTATCCTATTGCTCCTTTGTTAAAAACAAAAACATGTCAGCCCCCAAAATAGACCTCATTTGAGATATGAGGCCAGGCACTGGTGGTTCACACCTGTAATCCTTACTAGTCAGGAGGCTCAGATATGAGGACCATGGTTCAAAGCCAGCCCAGGCAAGAAAACATGAGGGTTGTATCTCCAATTAACTACCAAGAAAGCCTAAAGTGGAGCTGAGGTTCAAGTAGTAGAGTGCCAGCCTGGAGCCGAGAAGCTCCCGGATACCACCTAGGTGTAAGTTCAAGCCTCAGAACCTAGGTGTCTTCCTATCTTCCTTAAAGCCCTAACATCACAGCTGGATTCAATTATTAAAGAATAGCTGTATCTGTACTATTCTTAAACTTTTGTATAGACAAAAGTGACCATCACTTCCCTATTTTATCTCCCTGGCAACAGAGACACCATGCTTTACTCACATTTACACCTCTACTCACAGACACAGACCTCAGGTTGAAGCCAGTAGCTATCAATGGTCATTTACTCAGTGCTTATCGACGTTCACTATTACTGTTTATTAACTATGTCCATTGACCAGGTACTTATTGCGGGCCAATGGGAGATGCAAAGTGCCTAAGCAGTGAGGACACAGCAATGAAGGAAAGGCCTGAGCTCCACTTTCCTTCATAGTAGTAAACACAATCAACATCGGATTTTAAAACCGATTCACAATTCACGGGAACATTTTGTATTATCTTCAGAAGACAATAAACCTAAATATGGAGCCCTGTATTTAAACCCCTGTATCACAAAACAGAAGGAAAAAAAAAAAAAGAATTACCCCTATCTACAAAGACACAGGGCTAACAAGCGTGAAGGTGTTAGCTGAGAACAAGCAATTTTTCTCATTATTTGACACCAGATGCCTAAGAACTAAGGCAAGGGATTTATTGCCAAAATACACCCTAGGGCAGATGATCATAAAGTGCTCTGTGGTTCTGTGACTCTGTTACAGGAATGGCTATGAATCTGTCCCAGTGGCAAAAAAAAAAAAAAAAAATTTAAAGGACACAAAGGGATAAGAATGTGTGAACAGTAACACTGGATTGAAAAGTATTCCTGAGATCTGACACAGGAAGATAGCACAGAAACTGCAGGCGCGTTAACAGGCATCACATTTCTTCTCTTTGGCTTCTTTCCCTGAAGGCCACACGGTAGCCATAGAGGGTTAGAAGGAATCAGACGCCTGCTCATGCACCTGTGATGCTGAAAACGAGGACCATCAGAAAGCATGCAAGAGGCCATGAATAGATGCCACCTGAGAAATGTGGCCCGGTCCTGGGATGGGCCATTACACATCCCATGTTCTTCTTTAGATATATGCTGCTTAGAATCTAGGTGAAAATTAGCCCCAAATCATCTGCAGATTTCTGAATTTCTGATCTGTTCTAGTACCCAACAGATACTATACAAACTTCAGGGCATTTAATGTTGACCAAGTAGACATACAACTTTGGTGAAATAATGAGGCCGGGAGCCCAAAGAGAAGCACTGAGAAACTCATTCCAAGATAATACTAAAGCAAACCAAAAAACAACACTCAGAAGCCAAAAGAACACCTCCCCCAAACACCTCGCAGAAACACAAATACGACAGGGTACACCATTTTTCACGAGAGCCCAGTGATCCAGACCCTTCCATCTATGTACATTTGCAAGCACAGAGCAGCCAGGTGGACTTTGTGAATTCTCCTAAACAGAAAGTCAAGAATTTCTGACAGTGTGTGTAGTTGGGATAGGCAGCAGAAAAAGGGGACATAAGCACCCAAATGGGATTCCACCACCATCACCATCATCATCATCATCACCACCACCACCACCACTACCATCACAAGCTTGTAGTACTGTTACTGTAGTTCGTCTTTAGGACTTTCTTTGAATGAAAATGAAGTAAAATACTGAGATAATTACCTTGAGGTGTGTTACTACTGTGGTTGCCCTGAGTGGAAGAATTGTTCTGCCCTGGAAGTCACATTTTAAAAGCACATGGGTGGCACTATTAGCAAGTGCCAGTGCCCTCTGTGATGCAGGATGCCATGGTGGGCTTCTCAGATGCTGACCCGGGTAAGAATTCAGTATTCATTGCCAGGATTGCAAGGATTACGCTCTGATTTACTGTGGTGCACAGTAAGTAAAGAGAATGACAAGTGCGCATGAGGGACAGAGGCTGCAGGTACTAGTATTACATCTCTTTACTTGTAAAAAAGGATCTGGGGTAGCTTAAGAGAAAATCATCACACACAATTGTGACCACTCTTTTTTAATTGGCAAAGCACCAACAGCAACAAAGGGAGAAAGACACAGCAGGAAAAAGAGACCTATGAATCGGCAGTGCCGCTATGACTGAGGAAAACCTGGCTCTCTGAGTGCTTCCACTCAAGGCCAGGAGGAAAACCAGAACATTTTCTCAAGGCAGAAAAAGCTGCCTTGAACAGTTCTGTAGAAGAGCACTATTAGTGAAGATGCCAGAATTTAACAGACAGCATCCTCAGCCACTTCTTCGAAGCCTCCCAGGGAAACGACTTTGGAGTTTGGATTTTTGTAATTACAAAACTGCATGCTGGCTTCATTTCTAGCTGGACCTCTGAATGACTCTCCTGAGAAAAGTGAAAACAATGGAGCAAAAACATATCCTTGTTAAGTGTGGCCCTGAGTGGAAAGACAGGCAAATCTCTGTAAGGCCAACAAGGTGGTCAGCAGGAATCAGGGCTCAAGCCAGGGGATCAAAGCTTGTGCTTATCATTCTAGTTATCCAAGAGGCTGAATTTGGGGAGGCCAGCTCAGGAAGACAAAGCTGCAAAACTTTTCCTTCTAAATAATTTAGCACAATGCCAGCCAGACTGGAGGTGTGTCTCAGGTGGTAGGGTGCCAGCCATGAGCAAAAAAGCTGGGTGAAAGTTCAAGCTCTGGTGTTGCTCTATACCACCCCCACCAACACACACACACACACACACACACACACACACACACACACACACACACACCTTTGCCTGTGAGCTAGGTTCTGACTCACATAGAGGGAACTTAGTCCAGTCACAGGAGCCTCACACAAGGCATGGCCATCACTTGGCACAAGCAGGAACAGCAAGGATGTGCACCTGTCTTGATCTGAGATGAAGTAGAGGGTGAAAAGTTTTGCCTGTTTTGTTTTTTTTTTTCCTCTGACAATCTGAAAATACAAGCTGACCTTCAGAGAAAGCAAAGGTCAGACTGTACACCATTTTTGGTGGTCTGAAAACCATCACATTTTAGAATTCGCCTTGAAGTGAGCACCCCACCTTGGTATTGCTATGGCTGAAGCAAACAAAATTGACACTGACTGAGCCTCCCGCCATTCCCATGGAGCCTGTCACCACCAACATCCACCTGTGAGTGTGCAGGCCCGAACCAATGGTGAACCGGGGGGGGGGGGGGGGGGGGGGGACATGCAGAACTGATAAACCTATTATCACTTGCTGATGTGAACCACAGATAATCAAGTGCAAATGCGAAATTGTATAAAAGAATTCAGTAAAGTAACCAGACACAAATCCACAGATGTAAGAAGCCACAATCAAGAAAAATAGAACAAGTACTATACAACTGACTACATTAAAGAGTTACAGCTCATTTGGGTGACATAGGTTCTTTTGGGTGACAAAGGTTCTTTTTATTGTATAAAAAAATGAAAATAACTGGTCAGCAATCTCTACATTTAACAAAACCTCCAGGTGATTCTGAGGGTAGCTGAAGCTGAGAAAAATAGAAATGAAATATGGTATATACAATTTACTTTTAATTACTCTAGCACTGTGAGGAGAGAAAAAAAAAGGAAGGAGGGAAAGAGAGTCGATGAAACAAGACTGATGAGTGCTGAAACGGCTGAAACTAGGTGAGAGAAAAACACAGGTATCAATAACATTCTCCACTACTTCTGATATTTTCCAGTGAAAAAACATTTTCGAACAGCTCATCTCAAAGGGAAATTTGCTTTCAATCAAGCAGTATAAAGGTAGAAAATGAAAATATGGTAATTGGTTCTCAAAGACATACCTCACATACCCTTTCCAGCACTACCAGGAGCAACCAGTGTTGACACCAGCTGTCACAAGCCAGCCCTGAGCTGGTGACTCGGAGAAGAAACGGGGGAGAGTAAGCAAGCTCTGAGAACAACCCTGTAGACGGGCAAAGTCTGAGTCAAGCAATCTGTGACAGATGATGTAACCAGGAGAACTGCGTCAAAGAGAGACTCTACATACTTCAAAAACTTAATATAGAAAGTCTAGCAAATAAGGTCGAAGGGGAGCAAATGTAAATAATCAAGGAATCACAACTATCAAAACTTTGAAATGAATACCTGACAGAGCTATAAAGTTTGTACATGTACTAAATGAGCCAGGTGCCAGTGGCTCATGTCTAATCTTAGCTACTCAGGAGTCTAAGATATGAGGATCTCGGTTCAAAGTCAGCTCAGGCAAGAAACACTGTGAGATTCTTATCTCCAATAAACCCAAGAAAGCTGGAAGCAGAGCTGTGGCTCAAGTGGCAGAGTGCCTGTCTCCAGCAAAAACAGCTCAGGGGCAGTGCCCAGGCCCAGTGTTCAAGCCCCAGGTCTGGGGGGGGGGGGAAAGTGCACTAAACGAACTTAGAAGTGAACTAGGCTTAGGTGTGCCTCATGTGAAGCACAGCACAACAAAAGCATTATAAAACATAACAAATCTACTCTACATGCCCCTTCTCATCTTCTGAAACAGATATATACTGGCTTCCTGAAAAACCTCACACCAGCAAATAATGGAACAGACCCTTACGTAGACAGACAGACAACCTCCCAGCGGTTAATAAAAGACCACTAAGATACATCTTTTAGATCTGGCAGTTTGATATGATAATTTTTAGTACAATCCTAAAACAGGAGATTGTTGGCTTATATTGTCTAGACTCAATCACAGTTTAAATAGCAACTACCTCAGAGTAGTTTAATTATGAAATTATCCAAAGGAAAATAACTTGTTGGATGTAATTCAAAAATCAATTTAATTATTTGTCCATCTAAGCAATATTCATTTTAGGCTATCTTAGCATAATTTAACACTGCGGTAATTAACTTAAAATGAAACCTTGTAGTTCGTAATTTGTTTTGGCTACATTAATAAATAGAGAAAGGTACAGCCTATCATTTCCACAGAATTGCATAGGATGTCAGTCACCACATCGCAGGTAATATCCTGAAAATTCCTCCTGAACTTCCAGTTTATACCGAATAAGCTGCTGTCACTTGCTTCTGAAACAATCACCAATTATTTTTATGTTAGCCAGTGATGGCAGAAATCTCCTTCAAACTAAATTTTTAGATCAATATATACAGTCCTCCAGAATCTTTTAAACAATTTCCTTATTAGCTTAGAAAGTTAATTTCATTCCCCTGTAAACTTGCCCTTATTTTGTAAAGTAAGTCCAAGCAACTTTATTTTAGAAATAAAAAAAGGACCACGATTAATGGTCCTTTAACTCATGAAATTACACCCATCTCTAGTTCAAAAAGACTCTCCTACCTAAGGACACATCAAGGCATCAGACTGTTCACCCCATACACTGGTAACAGCTGAGTGTGTACCGTGGGTATGCTTGAGGGGTGAGCAAGAATTCCTCACACCAAATAGCTATTATAATTTGGCGATGTCTTCTTCAATGCTCGCATTCCAAATGTCATTACAATTATTTTGGAAACTCAAAACATCCCACTTACAGGAAGAACTACTAATCATGTGGCAGCTACCCTGTGATTATAATAATACCAGAGTCAGAATTCAACCAGCTCCTCCCAGTGCTAAGAAAACTTTTGGCAGGAAACAGCCATGGCACAGTGCAATACACAAGTAGAGACAGTACATGAGAAAGCCAGGGTCCCTGAGTTCAGATAACAGTGTTCTTTCATTGCCTAGTGAAGTAGCCAGTTTGTGTGAGTCCCATTTACACACATATACACACACATTAATTTTCCTTTTTTATTAATAACTGTATCATATCAAGGAAAGGCCTAACATACTAGGGCCATAGTTGTTTTTGTTTTTGCTTTATCCTTCCTTGGTACCATACTTCATACTTGGGATTTGATCTTAGACAATCCTTCTCTTTTTTGGCTTTTTCACTCAAAGCTGGTACTCGTATCATTTAGCCACATCTCCCCTTCTAACGGCCATAGTTTTAAAACTTATTATCAACATGCAAGATATTGTTAGGTACTATACCCTAGCATAGAGTGGATGCTGCTTTCTTTCTTCCTATGCCTTTCACTGCTATGTTCCAGTCCCTTAATGATTAACAACAGGTGTTCATCTCGTTCTCCTGACAGCATCAGGTCATGGACAGCTTTGTAAATACAGACTGAACTCTAGGATAACATCATTTTTGACACTACATGCTACACATCTGAACTTGAAAAATACCTCTTTCGATTTTTCCTCTTTGGTAAATCTTCCAAATTTTTCTATCATTTCAGCCACGAATATGACATCCATTTTGTCAGAGAAGTTAGCTGCTTCCACAGTGTAAGCCAGCAGCTGCCTAGCTGTGGCCACTGCGTTGGTCAGATTGAGTGGCATCTGTGAAGAACAGCAAGTAGAGCTCTGAGCAAACATCTCCAAACCACATCTCTAGGCATGAGCTTTCCACTGCCCACTATGGCGTTGATACCAACTATTATTCACTCATCACAACTTGAAAATACTGTTTCAGACCAAAAGAAACTGCAATTTTGAGGTACATTAATTTGAAGGAATCCTTTTAAACCTGGAATGAAATATAATATCTAAAACCACTACTAAGTAAATGAATATATTACTCCTGCCTACGTACTCCTCTCAGCTCATCTAAATTCCACTCACGCCTCACTCACTATTGCTCAGGAAAGCCTTTCCCTGGGTCGTTGTGCTAGGAATGATGGATTCTGTGTCTCCTGAAACTCCAACGGCACAACCACTTTCTGAGTACTTATCTTTACTATGATGCAACCCGGCAATGTTTTACATCTGCTTATGTGCAGACTTAAACCCTGACTTAGTACTAACCACTGTGGAAAGGGTAAACTAGTGCTAAGGAGCTGAGAAAATGCAGGATAGTATATGCCTTCTGCTCGCTTCTTGTCTGCTGATGGTAACAAAGATGCCCTCATGCAAAAGACAGTAAAGAGAAAGGTGGCCTAGAAGGACAGCTAGGACTGCAGATGATCATGTTACTCTAGGAGCATGCAAGAGACTGCAAAGGATGTCATAAAGCACCAGATCCTAGAGAAAGATAAATCAGCTGAAGAACTTACAACAAATCCTTACACTTAAAAAACACTGTGTGTGTGTGTGTGTGTGTGTGTGTGTGTGTGTGTGTGTGTGTGTGTGTGTAGCTTGAATACCATGTTTTATTCACCACCTCACTAACTAGCTAGAAACATTTTCTAGTTACCTGGTTGAACATGTAAAGAACTCTAGTAACATCATTTGCATACTGGCAACGAGAATAGTCGTCATCAGCCCAAAAGCCTCCTCTGTCACATCTTCGCCATGCCTTTCTCTCATCCTGTGGGGTCCCGGGATAGATCCCACTGCCATGGGTGTTCCTGGAACACTGAAGATAGGCTGTAATGCCTGCCAATGTTCTGGGCCATCTGGAGAGATGAGGACAAAAGGGTATGAACAAACCTAGAGCAAGAGAGCACATCAAGCAGTGACATGGAGCAGAGTCTGAGGACATGTGCATAGTCAGAGAAAAACCAAGAAGGTGACAAAACTCCTTGAAAGTAAAAGGACCATAAGGACATTTTTTTTTCTAATATCAAATTCGAAAATTTTCTAAGCATTGCTATAAACGGACAGTGAAACTGCATCATCCCTAGGATGAAGAAAACTGGAGCAACAGATGATTTTTGTTCATCTGTGTTAATAGGCATTATCCCTGACCTCTATAACACTAGGCTTTTTGTCCATTAAATAGAATCTGGCCATTTGCATGAGTAGAGTTAGGGTATATGAAGAACAGAGTAGCGAGACTCCTACCCCTCATGAGGAGTGCCTGAAAACCTGGCTCACTTGTAGTTTGGAAGCTGCAGGATTAAGTTAACTAGTTAGTGGTCAGTTAACTAAGTTTACTGGTGAACCCCTGCCTTCTTCCTGGAGGTTGGGAGTATGGTACATGGTAAGTAGAGAGGGTCTACTTGAGTTACCGCTAGGAAAAAAAGCTTTGGGTACTGAGTCTCCACAGGCCCTTTCTGAGTAGAAACCGTGTGCTTCCACTCCTGCTGTGACCCCTCCAGCAATCCAAAAGCCTAAACATGTTTATATGCCAATAACTTTTTATTTGTAGACCCTAGGGGGAAAGAATCTACACAGAGATCCTTCCAGAGGTGCTGCGTCTTTTCCCCTAATGATTCACGTGTGTCTCGTAACACATCATGTATGTTATCTGTGAATACTACTCTATGCCAAGTCCCCTAAGTGCTTCTAGTAACCTTCTGATCATGGTAGGGTCTTAAAGACCTCTAACACAGCATATAAGAGAATCGATGAGGTAAAAGCTATGCACACAAAACTGTAGACATGGCCATTACCCTATGGGGCAAAGAAAGCTTGATTACAAGAGTTCTAATTCTCTAAAGTTGGGAAGGCAATTAAGCATTTATAATACAAGTTACAGCTGACACATAACAAAGAAGCTGCTACATTATATTACCAATCCCATCAAAATACAATTCATTTCTCAAAACTACATAAACAGATCAAGCGACACTAAACCAAATCTTACAAATGAAGTGAGAGTTCAATTGTAAAACATCGTAAGCAATGTCAAACAGTAAATAATTAATTAAGTAGTTAAATATTTTAGGTTTTCCTATTTTGAAAAATGTGAAACACTCAAAAATATGAGTAAAACAGAAAATTCACTGTAAAATATCAGATAATTCACTATCAAAAGACATTGATTATAACAATACTACCAGTGCAGTTTTGCAATATAAAGCAAGAAAAGAAATGTAGCTCAGTGTAGTTTGCAATTTAAAGCAAGAAAAATGTAGCTCAGTGTTTTGGGTGTTGCTTTGAGACAAGTTCTTGCTACATATCCAAGAGTGATTTTGAACTTGCTAGGTCATCCAGGCTTGCCTCAAATTCTGGATCCTTCTGTCTGTCTGCTTCCTGAGAGCAAGGATTACAGGAGTACACTACCAGGTCAGGTTAGGTGGACATTCATTTTTTTTCCATTGGCAATAATAAATGCTGAGTGCTACATGCTAATATGAAGAGTAATATATAATCATCTATCTATCTATCTATCTATCTATCAAAAAAAACAATAGTAAGAGCCATAAAGAAGTAAAGATATAATTATTGATGCTTCTGCCTGGAATGGAAAGATTAACATCAAGCAGTTGTCTTAATCATAACACACTGTGTTACAGGTCAAGAGGAACTCACCAGAGAAAATGCACTCAATCTTAAGCAATCCTTGTGTAGCTTAAAAGAGCCATTGATTTCTTTTCAATTTTACCAACTCAAATCTTGGGAGATACTATTACTAACCTATCTATAGATGTGTAAAGCAATTTTGGAAGTAATGAGAGAATCTAAGGAATAAGCTTTTAACCTGAACATGTTCCAAACTTCCTACTAAAAACAATTTATTTCATTCATTCTGCTTATCTTAACTCAGAATCCAGCAGAGAACCCTTTGATCACAGTGGCTCTGAAAGTTTCAGGCTCCCAAATGCTTTTATTTATCCAAGCCCTTCTCGTGTAACAGGAATGAATAGGGAAGGAAATCAGATACGTATCTCTCCAATTATGATGTCTAATCAACCATCCATAGTGAAGAGAGACTTCGTAATACAAAACCCTCCAAAGTTTATTTGTAAAAGACTCCTGAAACAAAGGCCCTAGCATTATAACCTGTCTGAATTCTCCACTATAGCAACAGAAAATCAAAACTACTGTTCTCAAATAGTTGATTTCTAACTCTTACAGCAAAAGCATTTCTCAGAAATGACTCTTTCAGAGATTCCTGCTAACAGGTGTGAAATAGAGTTCAGGTATTTTTTCATTCTAAAAGAGAGTCCTTGGAGAAACATACACAGATACTAACAGACTAACAGACACATATACATGCACGCACACACATACCTTTTAGTTTATAACTGAGAACAAGAGTCCATTTATATGCCTTTAAGAATGAAAGATTCATGAGAAATCAGACTTCTCCATCTCACTGACCTGAAATCACCTTTGTTGTTTACCACTCTCTCTGGCGGGCAGTACTGTGCAGAGCTTTCCAACACCACAATATCCACAGTTCTTGTATTGTTCCCACGTTTGGTCTGGACATGACAGCCCCAATTTCCAGTAGATCCAGCCTGAATATTAGAAATGGTTAGGGCACTGTATAAAAAAAAATAAATTAAAAGGAAAGAGAGAAAATGTGATTAGGCAAAAAGAAAGAACGTGTAGGTTTTAATTATTCATTTGCCAAACATGGCTGAATGCATACAGCAATCCAAGTACTTGCTAGATATAAAAAGGAACAACCAGCACACCAAAGGAGCCTGCCCTTTAAGTCCTTCAGTAAAAGTCATACAAGGGAGGGAAGAGGTCCATAGGATGCAATGACAAAGAGTAATGAGGAACGAGAATGGAGAGCAAGGTTTCATAGGTGTCAGACTCTGCTGAAGATGGGTAGGGCTCCAGGTGGGGTGGGGGGCAATACTAGTGGCCGGCAGAACGCATTCTCTGCAAAACTTGGAAGTATCTAAGTCACACCCACCTTATCAAAGACTCAGAAAATACTGTTATGAAGTATGCAAATACCATTATGACGTGTGTAACTCTGACTGTATTCAAGGTTAAACATTTTGTAGAAAAGGGGTCACAGGAGAAACATCCAGATAAATCTCTATGAAGACTCAGTAAATGACCAACTAATGTTTTCATAAAGTAAGTTTCTAGGTAGAGCATGCTGACATTTACAAAACAGCTGTACTTCTACTGTCGGTAAATCCCATTTTCAAGATCAAATTATAATTCTCTAATAGTAAAGAGAAAATGTCAAAACCTCTAATTAACCTCTACTCCCACGAAGAACCCTATTATGCCTTGCTGTTAGATCTACACAAATGATAAGAGATAATTAGACATAAAGCATGCAGAATTTAATTACCTTATAAAAGTATCCATTGAGGTTAATATACATTTGTCTGGTCTCCTAAATCACTGAGGGCTACAACAAACATGCAAACCAAAACTGAACCCTCAAAAATTAATTACCTTTACCATGTTAGGAAAATGAGTCATAACTAACAAATATTTCCAAGATGGTGAGACAAAAAAAAAAAGATTTGATGTTGTTAAATAGCCAGAAAGTTTATCTACATTCTACTTCCTGTAGCTGTAAGAAATCACAAAGAAGTATACAGAAATTATGACAAAGAGAAAAATCCTGCCTTAATCCAGAGGTTCTCAAATTTTCTCAGTTCCAGAGGCTTTACTGACACTTTAACTTTCAAGGCACCTCAATCCCAAAAAGGTGTTTCCATGACAGCTGTAATTAAATCTTAAAATTAAAATCTTAAATCTTAAACTGTGTACATAGTTCAAGTGGTAGAGTGTTTGCCTTAAGCAAAATCAGAGCCCAGACTCTAAATTCAATCTCCCACCCCCACCCCCCAAAAAACAAAACAAGGCACAAATCAAACAAACAAAAAACCTGTATCTAACCAAGTATAGTAAGATACAGCTCTGAAATCTGAGAAAGAAGGATCACAAGTTCAAGTCCAGCCTGACATACACCGTAACATGGTGTCTCAAACACCAGATAAACACAACCCAGTGCCAGTACCTCATACCTGGAATCCTAGCTATTCTGCAGGCTGAGATCTGCTTGCACAGAAAGTAGGATATCCACTCCAATTAACATGCAAAAGCTGAGCTGTAAATATGGCTCAAGTGATAACGAACCTGGCAAGCAAGTTAAGCAAGCACTAGGCCCCTGAGTTCAAGCCCCAGTACTGGGGGAAATAAAACAAAGTGTTACCTATGGCATAATGTAGTAGCCACTTGAAAAATATAGTAGCATATATATACAATTAATCTATATATCATATATAATTAATAAACATAACGAAATTACGAAACTAATGGTTTTTCTTCATTCAGACATAAGCCCGATGACTTCCAACTGAGATCTGACAGTCAGTTGGGAACTCCGGAAATAATAAAACTCACATTCAGATCAGACAAGTGTGCCCAACTTCCTGCTCGACTATGGTTCCAGACAATACTCACTGTGGACTGTGACTCCATGGGAAGGACACAGTGTCGTCCAAGCAGTCCCTGCCAATTACTAAGAAATGAGAGTTCAACCTGAATCAAGATCAGCACACTCTCCTCAAACTCTGAAAAGATCCTACAGCATTCCTGAAAATCCACTGTGGTGTCCCAGGGCCTGGCAGGACCCTCTTTCAAGACTACGATAGTTACATATTTTGCAAACATATTTTTGTGGGTGTTAGCAAAACTTTGCCTAGAAGCAATCAGTGCAACAAAATTTCCAGAAATATTGTAGACAGCAGATCTGGAGATTTAAGGAAACTGAGCAAGAAAAGGCCACTGTTTGATTCTCTATCAAAACCACAATCACTTTGCTGAAGAATGAACTATACAATTTGTGGGTGGGAATGGGAGAGAAAAACTGGAAGAGAGTGAGAAGAAAGGGTGATACGGTCCAAAAAGAACTGTACTTGTTACCTGACTTATGTAACTGTAACCACTCTGTACATCACCTTAATAAGAACAATAAATTTTTTAAAACACACAATCACTGATGTACATTGATGGAAGATCAACTACTGATGACAGCATTCAGGAGCTAGCAGGAATCTCTTATTACTCACCTTAGTGAAAGCATATATTATTCTAATTTAACATTACTCTGAGGCTCACTGGGGAGAGGACTTTGAAGTCTTCATCTGAAAGGTTTTCACTTTGGTCAAATGTTTCTACCAACAACATTAGGCTAATTTGTTCTTTTTTATTTTGGGGAGGAGGCCTGAACTCAGGGCCAAGGTACTTTTCCTAAGCTTTTTATTTTTGCTCAAAGTTAGTGCTCTCCCACTTGAGCCCCAGCTCCACTTTCAGTTTTTTGAAAATTAATTCAAGATAAAAGTCTTAAACAGTTTCCTGCCTGGCTGGCTTCAAACTGTGATCCTCAGAACTCAGCCTCTGGGCAGTTCCAATTACAGGCATGAGTTACTGGCATCCTGCTAAGTTGTTATTCTTAAAAACTTGATACTACGATGAAGAATTCATATTAACTAAGCATAACCTACAGAAAGAGATTTTTTTTAAGTAAAACATTTACTTGGTTGTTCTACAATTTAGACATTTAAATTAATCACAGCTCTTTTGCTGTTGTATTGTCAATTAAATTGTCTACACATGTACTGCTTGGAATTGTATAATTTGATGCATTTGGACATATGTATATGCCTGTGTAATTAGCAGCACAGTAAAAGAAATAATGAAGCAATGAATAAATCATTTCTAACAATCTTATTCCCCAATAAGGAAATTCTGCTTTAGGTAATGGTCAGTTAGCTCACATGATGAAGCCACTTTTCCTGAAGTTAGAAATTATAAGCTCTGAGCAAGGTGATAAATTAATTTGGACACATGAAGAGTAATCAAAAGCAGACAGAAACAAAAGAATCAACACCAGGAAGAAGGGCCTGGCACATTCCCTTTGTAATAACTTCCATCAAATGGCAGGTTCCACTTAAACAGAAATTCCTTATCTTACTAGCTTGAAAAGTCAGAATAGAGGGAATCTTGCCAGAAGCCCAAACCCTATGCATAAAATCCACTTGGATCTCTTACTAATGGCTGAACTTACACACACAAGCAAGGGAGAAATCAAGATTTTAGCTGCCACCTCTGCAAACCAAACAGCGCGGGGAACCTGAGGTCAGATAGCTAACTGCCTGACCAAACAAAACTCAGCTCTCTTCAGAACACAACAGAATCCAGAGACAAGAGTCAGGGAGATAATTCATGGGCCAGACAGTAAATCATTTTGAATTTCTGGTTAAGGATTAACATAAAAGATATTATGTAAGTACTTTTATAACTATTTAGAGTGCAACCATTTAAGGATGCATTTTTTTTTTCCAGTGCTGGGGATGGAACCCAGGGCTTCTAGCATGCTAGGCAAGTGCTCTACCACTGAGCTACATCACACACACACACTAGAGTGCAACCATTTAAAACGGTACAGAACAAGCTAAGCCCATGGAAGATATTTAGCTCCTACATTGTACTTTGCCAACTTCTTCACTATAGTAAGTATATCATAATGTCCAAGATATAACCCAACATTGCTACTAGGCAAGTAAACAATGAAAAGTCTATAATAAAGTATCAACTATATTCAAAAGTAGTCAGTCATATGGATTCCAAAACTGACTCAAAGGATAGAATCAGAGGAGAAGGATTTAAAAGCAGCAACTCTAAATATTAGAAGGCATAAATGAAAATATATTTATAAGAAGCAGGTAAGAGTCAAAAGAAAGAAATTGTAAGTAGAAAATTCAACCTTAGAAGTTTCAAGAAGGAAATCTCAATTCAGAGAATCTTTACTTTCTCCCCAGTAGTTTATAGCCTCTGCCTTGGCAGTTTGAAAATTGCATCCCTACTCTAATTATATGCCCCCCTTTTTTTTACAGTTTACAAAGATCATCCAAGTTAACTAATTTGGTGCCCACACCAATCATGAGGTTGGCAGCTCAGATGTTATATTCCTTTATACAGTAGGCGTGGAAAGGAAGCACTCTTAAATTTAGCATTAAAAACAGGACAAAATATAAGAATGAAGTCACCTCCTCCTAAAACTGAACCCAAGACTTTAGCAGTGGGAAACAGAGGCCCGGTTTGGCATTGTAAGTTTTCACTGTTTCCTCTCAACATGTTAAACAGAAAGACATTAACATTTTAAGTATTTCTGTTTTATATTCCAACTATACTTTACAACTCCAAAAAGATAAATACAAGCCACATAGATGCTTCATCTAAAATGTTTACCTTGCAATCAGTGAGCAGTTGTGAATCATGTTTTTTTCAACAAAGATGCCTTGTGACTCATCAGTTTCAACTATTCGTCCATCCTGATACCACAAGACTTGCATGTCCTGGTCAATATAGGAAGCCATACACTGGAAGGGAAGGCTATCTCCTTCGAACACGACTTGACGATGGGATGGAGTCATGTAGAAGGATGGCAACTCAAGGGGAGGATCTAGAGAAGGGAAACAAAGGTTTAGTACACAAATACAATCTACTTCTACACACTGTAGTTGAGAGTTGTATAGATTTCACTAACACTAAAGTAAATAGAACAGCAAGTATTCTCTGCTGATAGGCATTCTAACTCCAAAGCTGATGCTGGCTTTAAGTGATGCTATGTTCTGTGTATGTTCTCCAAGGATACCTGAGCTGGAAGCTTGTTCCTAGGGTAGCCATGGGCAAAGTAATGGATGGAGCCTAGTGGGAGCAACTTAGGTCATCTTTGAGGGTCTACCCTCGGAAGAAAATGCTGGTCTCCTGAGACTGAGTTGTTAAAACAGTCACAGACTGACCGCCTACATTGCTCTCTGGGTTCCTTGTCTGGCAATGTGATCTCTTGCTCACACATGCTTCTGCTGTGATGTCATCCCCTATGCGGCCTGCGATAGGGCAAGCCTATAGTGATGCGGATGATCGGCACCCAGTGCTGTGAGCTGAGTGAATCTCCTGTGGTTAGTTAGACAGCTTCCAGTCTTTCACTACAGTAGTAAAGCAAAGACCAACATAAGGGGGCAACAGATTGAAAACAAAAGTAAGTGACATTGAAGTGGAGCCACGTGGTCCTTACTTCTGATGTGTTAAGACTTGTTGGTGGCACTGTAGCACCATCAGACAAGCACAGAAGCAAACTAAACGAACAAGCTGCAAAACAACACATCTAGAGATTGGAACCAAGCATGACTACGTGCTAATAGTTAAATCTATTTTCAGACATTACATTATCTTTAACTACAATACTAGCCTCTGTGTGTACAAACATACAAATTAATTGTGGAAAATTAAGAACATTTAAACAAAAAAAGAACAATTGAATATTATTTACCTTACAATAATTTTAAAAAACAATGTCTCCTTGCAGTCAGAAAAATGAAAGGAAACAATATATATGCGAAAATTGTCCGCAAACATCGTTAACTCATTCCAAGTTTTTAAAATAATTAGTTCATTTGTTGAACACAATTCTATTTTTAGCAAGATAGTTTCCAAGAGAAAAATAGCAAATATGCAAAAACATATATATAAAGAAATTAATCATTGTTATTTATGGAGTGAGAAATTATTAACACACTAGCTGTACAGTAATAAGGAAGCTGGTAAATTATGGTTGAGTATTTACAATGTGTTAGTATGCATCTCTTCTATATAATGAAGAAAAAAAAGCACACCTTATTTCAACTTCTAAAGTTACAAAGTATGATTAAGAGTATGATAACATTTCATGAAAATATAGGAAAGAAGTGCATATGTTAACACACCAAGGTCTCAGCCCTAGCTATATCTTAAGAAATAGGAGCTGACATGTGTTGTGTTTGTTTCTTCTCATTTTCACTGATTTTAGTTTCCTTTCATAAATCTTTTATTTGTTTGTTTGTTTGCCTGTCCTGGGCCTTGAACTCAGGGCCTAAGTTGCAGTCCCTAAGCCTCTTTCTGCTCAAGGCTAGCACTCTACCACTTGAGTCACAGCACCACGTCCAGCTTTTTGAGTAGTTTATGAGAGATAAAGTCTCATCAAATTTCCTGCCAGGAAGGGCTTCAAATGGCGATCCTCAGATCTCAGCCTCCTTAGCAGCTAGGATTAGAGGCACGAGCCACCAGCGCCCGGCTTCCTTTCATAAATCTTAATGTTCACTCGAGAGTATAGGTGACATGTTAAATCAATAGTAATGACAACAAAAAAGGATGAAATAAATACTGTGTATCTCTAAACACTGGGACCTCCCTCCATTATCTTAGAAATTGCCGTTGGTTTACAGTATGTTTTCTGTTTTACTTTTTCATGTAACATATGGTCAATATATTATTTCTCTTTAGCTATGCTTCAAAATCATAAAACAGTAACCACATTAAAATAATATGTGGGCATCCTGAGATTTTATTACTATTTACAAATTTCTGATTTGCCAACTGATGTGTGCTATGCTTTGAAACATGTTCTCATAAAGACAGTCATTCAGAACTAAAGCACGGTTAGCCTACAAACCAATCAAAAAGCTGCTTTCTAATCCAGCTGGTTTAAAGGCTGGCATAAGCTAATACTACAAAATCCATGAAGATCAGCAATCGTACTTGAGTTCCATCAAAAGAACTTTAGTTTGTCAAGAAACAAAACAAAACAACACAACAAGAACAAAGCAGCAAGTACAAATACAGTTAATGCTTCCTCTACTTTGCCTTTTCCCTTACCGCATGTCAACAGCTCCTGCTTCACACCTGTGACTGGCTGGGCCTGCAGTGACTTAGGGTAAACACACCTGGTGTCCCGCACCGTGATGTTCCTTTCCTTCACCCAGCGATGCATCCACAGTATGTTACAGTCGCACAAAAGATACTCAGTCTGAAATTCTCTGTGACACACAGATTAGGATTGCAATCAATCATACTAAATAGCACTTTTGCTTCGCCTTTTTGTTGTAAAACACCATGCTCTACCATGCCTTTTGGCTGGCTATGCTCTCCGTTCTAATGGCTTGTCTTTCAGAGTGCTGGGCTCCAATCCACTGACCCTGTTTTTAATCAAAGCTGGTATCTGAAAGGAAACCTACTTCTCGGGTAGCCATTTCCTAGACACCAAGTTCCAGAACCCCTGAGTTCTGGAATACCAATTTCTCATCCCTTTTGTTTGTCAAGTCCTTACCTAGTTTCACAAACAGCATGGCAATAATTCTGGATCTTGAAGCCTCTTATAATTTTCTATTCTCACTGTTACCTTCTTGACCTAAACACCCACAATCATGTCTACTGACCATGACAGTGAAAATAACAGCATGAAGGAAATAGAACTATTTGGCGTGGTTACACGATGATCATCTGACTAGACTATAAACTCCATGAAGTTGGAGAAAACTTGTGACATTTTTCACCTGTGCACCAGGTGACACCACAGCTTAAATATTTAAAGGATATAAACTGATATAAAAATAAAGCTTTTCATACTTAATGAGAAGGAAAACAGTGAACCATATATACAGCAGACACTTCATAATTTTGTTTTGGCAATAAGAAAAAGAGAAAGATTACAGCCAGATATGCACAGGCTTATTAAAGCACACTTTTCACTAATACTTTTGGACAAGACATGTATGATGACATGTCCAGCTAATAAAAATAACTAGTAAGAAAGCGCTCACTGCCAACACAAAGATTCTGTAACAGCAGAAAGAAATAGAAATATAACTAAAATAGAGTGTAATGTATTCTATAAACCAGAAAAGTAAAGAGAGCAAACAACAAGTGTGCATGCTCCCCAACACAGAGAGTGTGCTGGCACAGAGTCCATTTCACTAGATTTGGGAGAAAAAGAAACTCCTGGGGCTGCAATACAGTGAGGAGATAGTGAATTTAAAAACAATACCAAGAGGATGGCCCAATGGACTTCTAATTCCTAAGTACCAACTTCTTGTCAGTTCCTAACAATGCTAAGTAAAAATCCTGAAAATATCTCCTGGTTTTTCATTCTGTTTTGTTTTTTTTTAAGATGAAAATGCTACTTTTCATGTCAAAAGACAGATTATCCATTGCAATCTAACTCAACTTCAGAAAAGAGCCAGGAAAGTAGATTGGTAAAAGAGTACTAATTATATACAGCAGGTTCGAGGCCCTGGGTTCCGTCCCCAGCACAGAAACACAAAAACAGAACACAAAGGGAAGGGAAAAATATGCTGAACACAGGCATCTAGTAAAGAAGACATTTTTCTCAGGAAAAAGATTCAATCCAGTATATATATATATATATATATACACACACATATATATATATATACACATACATACATATATATATTTTTTTTTATGGGTCATCCTTTTTTTTTTCAAATTTTTATTATCAGACTGATATACAGAGAGGTTACAGTTTCATACGTTAGGCACTGGATACATTTCTTGTACTGTTTGTTACCTTGTCCCTCATACCCCCCTCTCCCTTTCCCTTTCCCCCCCTGTAGTGTTCAGTTCACTTTCACCAAACAGTTTTGCAAGTATTGCTTTTGTAATCGTTTGTCTTTTGTACCCTGTGTCTCTAGATTTTGGTATTCCCTTTCACTTTCCTAGTTCTAATACCAGTATATATGGTTTCCAATATACTCAGATAAGATTACAGAGATAGTGTAGATACAACCACAGGATGGTGATACAAGAACATCATCAATAGTAGAAGCTACAGATACACATGGGACTTTGAATGTAGTTACAACTGTGATATAACAATTGTCTCCATAACATGGAGTTCATTTCACTTAGCATCATCTTATGTGTTCATAAGGGTATAGCTATTGGGCCTTGTGATGCTCTGCTATGACTTGCCTAAACCTGTACTAATTATTCCCAATAAGGGAGACCATAGAGTCCATGTTTCTTTGGGTCTGGCTCACTTCACTTAGTATAATTTTTTCCAAGTCCGTCCATTTCCTTACAAATGGGGCAATGTCATTCTTTCTGATAGAGGCAAAAAATTCCATTGTGTATATGTACCACATTTTCCTGATCCATTCGTCTACTGAGGGGCATCTGGGTTGGTTCCAGATTCTAGCTATGACAAATTGTGCTGCGATGAACAGTTGTGCTGGTGGCATTACTGTGATTTTGTTTGTGGTCTTTTGGATAAATACCCAAAAGTGGGGCTGCTGGGTCATAGGGGAGTTCTATATTTAGCCTTCTGAGGAATCTCCACACTGCTTGCCAGAGTGGCTGAACCAGTTTACATTCCCACCAACAATGAAGTAGGGTTCCCTTTTGGCCACATCCCCTCCAACAATTGTTATTGTTAGTTTTCTTGATATATGACATTCTAACTGGGTGACCCAGAAAGGCTACAAATCAAAGAAAGGTTGGACAAATGGGACTGCATCAAACTGCAGAGCTTCTGCACGGCAAAGGACATAGCTCGTAAGATAAACAGAAAGCCCAGACTGGGAGAAGGTCTTTACCGGGCTTTCAATGGACAAAGGCCTCATCTCTAAAATATATGCAGAACTAAAAAAATTACCTTCTTCCAAAACAAAACCGCAAAGAACCAATAGCCCCCTCATCAAGTGGACTAAAGACTTGCAAAGAGACTTCTCTGATGAGGAAATGAGAATGGCCAAGAGACATATGAAAAAGTGCTCTACATCACTGGCCATAAAAGAAATGCAAATCAATCCAGTATATTAAATATACACATTTACAAACCCAACCAATTCTAAAGCTAAAGAGAACCGTGGGTAAAACAAAGATCTTACTCCGACTTCACAGAACAGGCATTCTCAATAAACAACTCTAGAAACACTGGTAATAGATTGCAAATTCAGTGTGGACCAGGGATTATGGGATAAAATTAAGTCCTTAGAGTATACAATATTTCCTCACTACAAATTCTACATATGGAGCAGGAGTTTATCCTATGGGGATTTAATTACCAACAACAAAAACATTTCATTTAAAAACAGAGTTGGCTGGGAAAATAGCCTAGTGGCAAGAGTATTTGCCTCGTATACATGAAGCCCTGGGTTCAATTCCTCAGCACCACATATACAGAAAAGGCCAGAAGTGGCGCTGTGGCTCAAGTGCTAGCCTTGAGCAAAAAGAAGCCAGGGACGGTGCTCAGGCCCTGAGTTCAAGGCCCAGGACTGGCCAAATAAATAAATAAAAAATTTTAAAAAAGGAGTTGAAGAGAAACCATTATAAATGCATTTGCTCTAGATATAGGATGAGTGATCCAGCTCAACGCATGCTTCCAAGAAGTATGTCATGTTTTTGACAAGTTCACAGCTAATACTCACAAAATTTCTTAAACCATGGTAATAAATGTTTATCATTTTTAAAAGTGGCTATATGTTAAGCAAGACAAAGATCTCTTACTTACAAAGACCGTAATGAGCCAAGATAATCAAAAGTTCCTTGAGATAACGAGGAAAACAAGTTCCCTGAAAGGTTTCTGGAAAAGAAGAAATAATTTTGTTTTGGGAAATACATATCCATCATTTGTCTACCACCTAATCTTTTCTAGAACGGTCTACCATCATTATGTAATGTTATCAAGGACTTGTGAATGTTGTCTGAATTCTCATATAAAGCAGGAATAAAGGACAAAATTATTCTTAACCTTATGAAAAATAAGCAAACTATGAGATGTTTTAGTGCTCAGTGAGGATTTTTCTATCCACCATCAGGTGAATTAACCTTACTGATTTCCCACTAAAATTAGATTTCCTGTGTTTGCCTGGGATCATTTAGTTAAGCAGCAAGTAAAAATTTCAAAATGAAAAATTTCAATTTTTCTTTATTCATTTTTTTTGCCAAACAGAATTCCTCCAGTTACGTACAGATGACACATCCACTGTGAATATATAAAGCTTCTCATCCTTTACTCCTCCTGTAACTACCACTTCCTACTATCTGCTTCCTACTGCTAATTAAATAAGTATCTCACAAGTGTGCACAAACATCTGGGTACTGGCCTAAATACTGCCTTATATTTTATAGGAAGGAAAAGGTACTTACAGCCGAACCAAATTGGTGAGTCCTCGAAATATGTCTGCATTCAGACATCCTATTCGATTATTTGTCAGGTCCCTAAAGTAGAAGAGGGGAAATGAGTTTTCAATTAGTTCTCTTAATTAATCCAGGTCAAATACACTCAATACTCAAGAACAACAGCCAGGTTTTGTAGCATGCAAGACCTTTCTTTTCTGCATCCTGGAAAGATTTACCCACCTCAAGTAAGATAAGAAAAGGCACTCGGAGAAAGTGATTCTTGCTTTCACTTATGTCACACAGACATGCCACTACTTAATTTTATTTCAAGCATTAACTTCTACAAAATCACTCAAGATAAAGCTGAAGTAGTGAGAGCAAGAACAAACTATCTTACTGCCTGTACTATAATTCCTTAGATGACCTACACAGTTAATTGTGCTAGGGTAGCTACAGAACTAAGCCAACCTCATCCGGCAAATAAGAGATAATGGATAAGACGGTCAATTACCAAAATGAAGGAACTTTTATTTCCTCAAGTGCACTTGAAACTTAAACCTAATGCTTTCTAACTTAATTCCATAAATACTCAGAAATTTTGACTCTAATGAAAAAAAATTGAGCTAGCTTTTACTTTATAAACAGTTCTATCAATTAGTCTCAGGCCAAATGACTGGAACAATATCTAGGTAACACCAATTATTTTCTCAATCAGTCCCATCTTCTAGTTTCTATCAAATGTCACGTCGTAAATACCTTTCTCTTCAATCTATAAAATGCTTTCTTTTTTATGCAGAATTTGTAGTTAGTACTTTGTTGCTTCTGGACACAATTCTTTCACTTGAATATCAAGGACAATGCTAAGTTTACATCTGATCAGAAATCTGCACTGCTTCTGAGTGTAACTTCTTTTTGGCAAACAGCAATTGACAATTTCTGTAACCTTGAGCGGAACAGCATGCTCTTCCCCCTTGGCCCTCGGTGGGCCTGGCAAAGGATGCCAAAACACCTTCCACAATGAATTTCCTTTGTTCTCTGCTGGTACCAGGGCTTGCTCACAGCTGGCACTCTACTACGCGATCCATGCCTCCAGTCTGGCATCTGCTGGATAAGTAAAGATGGAAGTTTCCTGGCCTTTCCTACTCTGACTGGCTTTGAACTTTGACCTTTAGATCTCATTCTCTTGAGTAGAATTACAGGTATGAAGCACTGGCACCCGGCTGGATCTTCACTTTTATTAGTTGTTAGATTTTGAATACACTTTGAAATTCAGTACAAGAACTGAACAAGTTTTTTTTTTTTAAAGACAAACTTACAAAAGCATTTTTTAATTTGTTTTTTGTTTTTGTTGCCAGTCCTGGGGCGTTGACTCAGGGCCTGAGCACTGTTCCTGGCTTCTTTTTGCTCAAGGCTAGCACTCTACCTCTTGAGCCACAGCACCACTTCTGGCTTTTTTTTTTTTTTCTATATATGTGGTGCTGAGGAATCGAACCCAGGGTTTCATGTATATGAGGCGAACACTTTACCACTAAGGCCATATTCCCAGCCCACAAAAGCATTTTTTTTTTTAATCAGGTGTTCTCCTTTATATCACTGTCTCCACGGAGAAGTGCTTTGAGAGGTCCATTTCCAAACTAAGTTGGCAGGATCCCAAACTGTATTTCTGGTAATGGCAAAAGACAGTATAGTTTAACTACAAATTTTAAGAGTACAACCGCTGAACCCATTTTGTTGTTTGCTAAGTAAGCCTGGTACTCCATAATTTCACAGAGCTACCTCCCTTCTCCTACAGAGGCTTTTGCTGAAAGAATCTTAAGTATCACAAATCTTCACTGGTGCTTGTTATACAATTCAAGTTCTTCAGAACAGTGAGGCTAAGTATTTAACCGAATGGAAATTCTTTTTATTTCAGTAGACTTCCCTTTTATTTCTGAGTTTCACTGTGTAAGAAAATTAACCGTCATCTTGTGAACTGTTGCTTAAACAATCATCTCAGGGTTCTATTCATTATCTTGTCTCAAGTCTATGCTTTAAATGGTATAACTACCATTGATTCTTTGGGAAACAATCTCATTATAGTCATACCTACTTAAAAAGAATTTAGGTATTAATAATGAGTTTTCACTTGCATTGAGAATCAGACTGAATGTGTTGATAAAGCAAAAGAGAAACTAAATGGATCCAGATTTCAACAACTTCTGGTAGTTTAATTTTTCAGAAAGCCACTTAATCTTCCTGATTCAAATTATCTACACAGGCACAAGCACGATATACTTACAAAACACTTTATATGTTGCTGTCAAGTAGGAATCACCACTGAAACAAATGATTTACAAAAAGCTCCTGCATGGCTAAGCAAGTAGCCAACACTACTGATGGGTAGGTATCTTTACATCCCACAGAGTTTTAGGGTTCCTTTAGTTTATAAGTTGTATACTGTAAGTTCAATTACAATTCAGCTGCTTGGAATTAAGAATGTATTTCCTACTGGGAAGAACATTACAAATGGCAATTACCTTCCCAGGCAAGACCTCAAGAAACTCCTTAACCTGTAGTAAAATGAGAAGATGCTAAGGCCATGCCTAGTATAGTACCAGCAATTCAATTGGATGCTCCTGAACAGGAATTCTCTCACTTATATTAGCTGGTGGTCATTCCTCATTCAGGTGAGAAGTCATTTAAGATAAATAACAAGGGGCTGGGGATATAGCCTAGTGGCAAGAGTGCCTGCCTCGGATACACGAGGCCCTAGGTTCGATTCCCCAGCACCACATATACAGAAAACGGCCAGAAGCGGCGCTGTGGCTCAAGTGGCAGAGTGCTAGCCTTGAGCGGGAAGAAGCCAGGGACAGTGCTCAGGCCCTGAGTCCAAGGCCCAGGACTGGCCAAAAAAAAAAAAAAAAAAAAAAAAAAGATAAATAACAAGATATAAAATCTAAGGTATTCAGTAATTTTTTATACATATCTTAATGAAACTGGGTTCCCTTCAAGCTTTCTCCTGGCACTGAAGTATTCTTAGCATTACTTTTCTATTACCCAAAAAAAAAAAAAAAAAAGTGGTTAATATGGTCGTGTGGATGACAGGAGAAAATGACACATGGTCCTCCATTGAAAACTTTTCAGGGGAAATATAATCTACTTGAGAAAGTACTCTGGGAAAAATAATTAAGACAAATATTGGCCCCAGCCTCAGACAGATTGTGTCTACTACCCATTTCACATGTACTGTATATTCCTGTTGTGGACAATTATTAAGTCAGAGTTCTAAGCTACCCTTTTCTTGAGTATTGCTCAAATAGCCACACAAAATTTATGTGTTAACACGTAGGTTTTCATCTTTTTCATCCTTCTCTGTTATAAGGTTCCTGGCTAAGAATTGAGCAGGACAAGGGGGAAAATTATGTTTCCTCCACTACAATGTCAATTTCCCACTACAATCTGTGGTATCTTCCAGAGAAGTGGAAAGAAGCATGGTAAGCAGCTAACTCCCAGTAAGTGTCATGGATGTGGAAAGTGACCAGCCTGTGGCCACCTAAGGCCCCCAGAATCCTTTAGTACATGTCAGAACACACATATAATGCTCTGATCAACTATCTGTATTGATAATTTCATGTTGCCAGTAATGATCTTATTAATAATCAAATGGGCCTACGGGTAAAGAAAGGATTCCCCACCCCAGAGCCAGCTTCTCTGTGGGCTGAGGAGAAAAAGTCACTGTGAAAAGAACACAGTAGGGGCTGCCTCCCATCAGAAGTAATAAAAATGATTCCTTAGACTTGTAAATAACAATTACACACAAATAAAAGGCACATGAACATAGCATTTATATCATTCATAAAAATGGCCTCAATTTATATGTTATTTATAACAAGATACAGTTTGAAAGGAGCCACAAATAAAAAATTATCTAAGATTATGCTAGCCTGTAAAACTAACAAAGTAATGACTTCATCAGCTTAAGAGTAACACAATTGTGTAGCGCCAAACAAATCCTAACAATCATCCAAGCTACTCATATTACACTTTCTGTTCTTTCAGAACAGATGAATCTCTAAAATTATTAAATACCCTTTTATTGTTCTCCTGAAATAAGTTAAGGGCTACTTATATGACAGAATCGTACAAGTTCATAAGAAAGCAACTTAAGCACTCACAGTCTTTTGAGTGATGAAAGTCCCCAAAAGGCACCTGGATCTATACTACTAATAAGATTGTTCCGGAGGTCCCTGTTAAAAATGAAATAAAAGTTACTCACTTATCAACACTTTAAGAAATATTCAGGCATGCTAGACTTACCTGTTGTACCAAAAACAAAAGTAATAGTAATAATCATGGGAAAACAAAAATAACTAAAGCCAACAGTTAAGCCAAGATCACCCTGCAGTGACAAAAAAACAACTCAGATATGAGAAATCTCCCTCCAAAGCCTCTCATTTTATTTTGGTCAACATAAGAATAAAAGTAAAGCTCATAGAAGGTACATAATAACAAATTGACAGTTGTCACTGAACTATAATCATATACATATATGTCTACAATTCAAAGCCAGATGAGGCAGGACCACCTCTAAGACTTTTATCTCCAAAAAGCCAGAAGTGGAGCTGTAGCTCAAGTGTAGAGTGCCAGCCTTCATTAAATAAAAGTTAAGGGACTGTGCCTAGACCCTGAGTTCAAGCCCCAGTACTGACATAATATGTACATGTCGTTTTGGTTTTTCCTATTTTTTTCCTCCCTAGTTAGGTTTTCTTACTTTGTAGGTTTCTCATGAAGTGAGGACATACATAATATAATTTTTTCACGGTACTCAGTTCAGAGCAAAGATGCAAAAAATCTACATCTCTGGATCTAGTAACAGTCAAATTTATTCTCCTCCACCTCAAGCATAGTCAGTGTCACGAACATAGTGCTCTTCCAATAGGGGGCAGCAGTGAGCACAGCAGGTAAGCTTTTGGGCAGCAGATTAAAGTTGCTTCTGTCCTCAAAGCACGTAGGACCACATAGGAACTCTAAAGTGATTCTTTACAACTGCTTTTTAGCCACACTTCTGCAGTCAAATAGTGCTACGTCCTTGGGATCAATTCTGGACTAAGACTTACATCAAACTCTCATCTCTGGGGATTTGTCTACTGAGTCTAGTGGTCTCTAGTCCTCTGTCTGGGAGCCTATGTCATCAGACCAGCTGTTCTTTTTCGGGGGAGTCTGTGTTTCTTCCTAACAATGGCAACCCTGTTTCTTCCTAACATAGTAATATTTGGGTTTCCTATGTTTTATTTCATAATCACACATGGCTTAGGGCTGCCACACTGTTGGCAAAACACCACAAGTATGCAGAGGAATGCTCAACACACGCCAGGATAGTACGTACATTGACTTCCTGAGTCCCTTACTTATTTTAACAGAGGTTTAAGATCATCCTGGAAGTAGCTGGTACCACAACGGGGAAGTGACTTGGCACTGCATTCTAAGCTGGCAGATTTTCCAAGAAAACTGGACACACACTCCCTTGTATTTCATAACATGGTTTGTTTAGAGGAAGTAACTATTAAACACAGATACAAACCTTCTTCTGATTACCATACTGAATATATTACAGATCAGAACTAAGGTAATTAAATATTCTACAAGAAAATGGCTTTCTCAATATTGATAGCTATCCTATTTTTTTTTAATTGGAGAACTGGCACTTCAGCTTCTAAAGCTATTTCCTGAAGTAGGTGAAAAGATCACCTGGATATTTTTGAGCAGAAGAAAAGAAATCATGTAGAACGTAAGTTTCCTATCCTGAGTGCTACGCAGCTAGTGTGCCCAATCTCCAGGCACCTGCTGTGGCCCAACTGTCTCTAGGTAGAAGCGCTCTCTGGGCTACCCCAAGAGTACACAGGAAGCTCAGAGAATGGCAAGTGGCCTTGGGAGATCCTGAGGCATGGGGAGGTTAACAGCAGAGAAACCTGGTTTCGAGCTGGGAGGTCCCTGCTGTGCGCATCCTCGGGCCACAAGCTGCAGCAGGAATCAACTCTGTAGGAACAGCTCACACTTTCTGCCACATTCCCAAACACACAACTGTGTAAACACCTCCTGAACAAAGCAAAGCAGCTAGGTTCCCCACTCACTTCAGCACCTGCTAGGGAGGTGCAGTTTCTTATGCTGACCCTGCCAGGACCCAGGCTGAGAACTGACACTCAGCTCCCGGTTTTGTCCACTTCATTCAAAGGGCAAGAAGCAGAAGGAACAGGTTCAAACCCATTCAAACACTTAGCTGGGCAAACCTGTAATCTGAGCTCCTCAAGAGTCAGATCTGAAGAGAGCAGTGTGAAGCCAGCCCAGAAAAGCCCCCGAGACTCTTATTATTTCCAAATAACCACCAAAATAGCCAGAAGTGGAAAGGTAGCTCAAGTATCAAAGAGTGCTAGCCTTGAACACAGAAGCTCAGGAACAGCACCTAAGTTCAGGGCACACACACACACACACACACACACACACACACACACACACACACCAACACTCAGGAGGTCAGAAAAGGACATTCCAGAAGGCAACAATGGGAACACCAAGAGCCGTTATCACTTATTGGATATGAGTGAATCACTACACTAAGGGTAAGTTTGCAGGGGTTACTTTTGCTTTTCTGCAGCCTCTTTCTTACTTCTCCAATTACTTCAACATTCTCCTTAACACCCCTCCATTTAGGGCACTTGATCACACTCGTCCAGGTCTCTCAAACACCCTAGGATGCACAGGAAGGAGATACTCCATTTTTTTTGGGGGGGGGGGGGGCAGACAAATTATGGGTGAAAAAAGACCAAGACTGAGAAACAAAACTTTGTTAACTTTTGGTACAAGAGTATTTGTAGTTAATGATGGCTGACCGAAAAGTCATCACAATATTCAAGGTAGAGAATGCTTCTTCTCATTCACTATTATTTATATTTTTCCATAACACTAGTCCCATTGTCTGCAGGTGACCTGCAAATGATGCAACAGATATATGAATGTACAGGCATGTCCCAATATGGGAAGCGGGGGGATTGGGGGCAGATATGTCAAATTGAAGCAAGTAAACTAGAAATTTCTGAGATTAGGGCTTGTTTTCAATGTTCCATATGCTTAAGTTTTTTCATAGTAAAAATTTAATACTTTTTCATGGTAAAATTTTACCTCTGTCCCCCAACTTTAAAAAGTTCCAACTTTTTAAGTTTATGAGGTTGTAAGCCATAGGAAGTACAACAAATAAATCATCAGCCCCAACTTACAGGTTCCTGTCTCCTCTGCCTCAATCCCCAAGCGACCCCAACCCTATACCTCAAAGAGATGATTTTTATGAGAAAACCCAATCCATGTGTTTTCTACTTGTTTCGCATAAGCTAAAAAGAAAACGCTACAAATAGAAACACATAATGTCAGTGCCATTTTTTTTCAACATGCAAGTTTTCCACTTCAGATTCTAAGCAGTGTGTAGAAGAGAAACTGATTTAGCTAAAGCAGCACATAAGTCTGTGGTCAATGATGAACTGTGTGTGCTTCTAGAAAATACCTCTCATGAATAACTGAGCATTGTATCATGATTTAAAGATACACTCTTCTTCCTTAATAATAAACATTTCTTGACACATTATATAATATATAGTAATGCCACATTAATCAGGCATTGCCAAAATATATTTATAGTCAGACTCTCTCATTTAATACCCCCTCCACCCCCATCCAACCCACACCATCGCTAGGAAGCCTATGTTTAACTTTAGGATAGAGAAGTACACAGAGCACATTGGGCCATTATAACTAAGTGAAAAGAAGCGTAAGAACTGTTTTAACAAAACCAAAGGAGTATTTTCACAGATCTTGGTAAAAGCGTTAACCACATGGCGTGATTACATGTCTTTTAAAACACCAGACCCTCGCTTAAAATGCTTTCAGCCACCAAGGAGACAATTCTATGGCATCCCAAAAAGCAAGAAGAGTGGCTTTTAGGGTTGGTTTATCCACCTCATAGATCCACCATCCTCTGTATTTTTAGGGTGACCCTCAAACACAACCCAGTATCCCAGGTACCAGGCAGAGTTAGGAAACACAACCACTTCCTACACGCCCCTTTTTGGAGGTTATGAAATTTATCCTCTTCTCTCTCTTTCTTTCAAAAGTAATGCTAAGACTGAGGTCTGGATTTCAGTGCAGTGCTTAGGGTCTGTACACGTGAAGATGCTCTTCAACAGAGAAGGTAAAAGGAGACCTCCGCTCCAGGGCCAGCATTGAGGTCTTAGGCTGGAGTCTCACAGCCATATGTATACACATATGTATGTGTATACACACACACACACACACACACACACACACACACACACACACATCTATTCTTCCAAAGACAGGTGGCATTCTGAATTTCATTTACAAACAGGCCCCTGGCTGAAACCAGTCATTTACTCTCAATACCACCCACAACAGCAACCTAATTTGTTTCCACCATGTTCGGAGCTTTATTAACAACAAAAGGCTGACAATCAGGTCAAAGATAAAGGAAACTAACAAGTAACTATAAGAAGGGTGGTAATACACCACAGCACACACCATCAGCCACATGGCTACAATGTCTATAATAACTATAATCCACCATATCAAGCCTAAGAGCCAACAACAAAGTGGGTTTCTGCATACAGTAGAGGCCACTTATGACCCCAGGAGTGCCCATCCAGGGAAGGCCACACAGATCTCTTTTGACTGTCAACTTGGCACCTAACAGATATCATACAATGTGCTGCATGTGAGGTTATCACTCAGTAACCATTCTTTACAAGAACTGAAAACCCAATGGGAACTCAATGCCTGCCATATGCTAACATTGCCAGGGACAGACAGCTCTGGCAGGGTTCTCCCAGAACCCCTGTCTGTGTCATATGTGTAATCCTCTCACTCCAGTCTCTAATCTGCCAGCCCTACTCAGTTAGCAAGGACAATTTCTATACCAGAGGTACTTCACTGTACAGGGAAGAAATTCCTTTCTCGATGCCTCTGGTACAATTCAACTCAACCCAACTGTTCCAAATATCCATTCCTCAGCAGCAGCCAGGCAATGGTACAAAGGACATGGTGCTCTGAGTGCTGTCAGGCCTGCAGGCAAGGATGCAGCCTCTGAGGCTCATGTACTGTGCAGACTATGACAATGCACACCAAAAAAAAGAAATCTGAGAACCAATTACTGCCATGCAAAGAGAGGATGCCATGTGTTTCTGCACATACACCTGTGCATAAGTACATACTAAGTGCATGCATAGACATGTAAGTGTGGGTGCAGGTGCTGTATATGCATATGCGTACAAGCACATACATATAACCTAACTTACAGGCAGCTGATGTAAATGAAACCACAGGGATATAAAGGATAAAGAGCTCACAGTGTTTGGTGATTCCGTAACACATCAGCAGCCTAAGCAAGAAAATAGTGTGAGGTCTGAAAGCAGAAGCCCCTTGGTGAAATGGCCAAGGCAGAGCCAAGCAAGCAGAGGAAAAAGAGTGAGGCAGGGGGAAGAGAAGAAAAGTGAGACCTGTCTGTAACTTCACAGAAATGAAGGTGTGGCTGAAATTTTATCCTAAGGTGTAAGTAGTAAGACAGTGCAAAAGAGAATCCTGGAGGAACATGCAGAAAACAAGCAAATTACATATCTGTCTCCCAAAATTCACCAGAATCACTGTTTGTATTGGATATCATGAAAACTAGATTTAATTAGGCAAAAATCTACTAGTATGTTTGTAGACAGCTGAATAAAATGTAAAGCATAAAAAAAGCTTTGTCCCTTGACATGTATTTCTTCTGTTTACCTGTAAGATACACACCGTTTTACCATTCAGAATTTTAAAACATGCTCTACCGTTTAAGCCAGTAATCAGTCGATTATGTCCTATAGCTGGTTTTGAAAAATAAAGCTTTATTAGAAAACATCCATGCTGATGTGCTTGTTCTCACTATACTGGCATATTCCAACTTTGGGTAATATTTATTGTCCGTGACTGCTTTCACACTTCAGTGGCAGGGCTGCCTCACTGTGACTGACCACACTGCCACAAAGCCTAAATTTACTACCTGACCCTTTATAGGACATTTGTTGACCTCTGCCACAATGACTTATTTTTCAAAACTCGACGCCTAACATTTTGTCTAACAAATTTTGGCAAAAAACTCTCTTTTGAGTAGTTGAGGGTTTAACAATATGTGTACAGTGAAAAATGTATTAAGTAAAAGAAGAAGAAATGATCATGAAAGAATACTTACAATCTTTCAAGGAGACTTAACCCAGAAAATGAACCGTTCTTCAGCTCTGATATTTTATTGTTACTCAGAATCCTAAAAATGACAAGAAAAAATATAAGTTGTCTGGTATACACCATCAATATCAAAGTAATTTAGCTCGTTATGTGGAAGCCGATGAGGGATTCTCAGAAACAATTTATTACCCAGAATTTTTTAGATGGCTTAGAGAACAGGAGCTCCCCCTTCCCCCAAATAACTCATATGTCTTGTCACATCTTTGATCATTCCTGTCACACTTAGCCAAAAACTTATAAAAAGGGCAAAGTAGTCAGCAGACAGAGCTTCAAGTCCAACACAGAGAAATAGAATGGCTGTACATTTATAGAATCCATCAACTTCCATAAGCTGAATACTTATTTAGTAGAATTGGAGAGTTAATAGAAAAATGCATTATATGTATGCGAGCCATAAAATACTAACCTTATAAAGAAATAAAGTATCTTCTAGATGTCATTTCAATAATGCTGGCTGTTATTTATAATTTAACACACAAACCTGTTCATGTGTCAGGAGACACAGAAGGCTATATCACATTCTAGCTCAACTACTAAAAGAATGTCCACTAAAAAATAAACTAGAGGCAAAAACGGATTCTAAAAAGTGACCGTGGGGCTTAAACCCCAGGCAGGCCTTTGTGAGAGGAAACGACAGGGATCAGCTTGCTTCCTCAGCAGGCTGGACCGTCAAGTCCCTGCTGCACCCTGAGTGTCAATGAGGAGTTTCCACCAGCAAGGTGACAATGGGGGAAGGAAAATGACAAACGTAAGGCAAGAGTAAGTAACCAGCCCTGAGCACAGTAGCACATGGCGGGGGCAGAATGTGAACCGAGGCCTGTTCCATTCTACATGCTGCGATCTTTTTCGCCCTGGACTCCTCACAGTGCACCCTTCCTTGTCTGCCAGGAGCATTTCTCCTTCCTACATGCACTCACGCCACGAATGGTGTTAGTGAACTTTCAGGAATAGCCTTCACAAGATTAGCACTTTTGTTTTCTCTAAAAAAAAAATAAATAAAACTCTTGAGCTGGAGAAGAAGCTCAGTAGGACAAATCACTTAAGTCAGTTGGGTAATATGCCCTTGGTTGCTTGGGGTGGCGGGGGGGGGCGGTGTTGAGGAGGAGGCTGATTTTTTCTTTTACTTAAAGCAAATAAAAATGGACTGTTAACATTAGGGTATTTTTTTAATGTAAGAATTTCTAAAACTAAATCTCATTCTATGAGATTAATACACTAAATATAATATACCAAAGCATTTGCGGGGGGGCGCGGATTGAGAACTCCTAAAATAAAATCAAACCTGCCTGAATTTGGGTCAGCTCCATTAATCACTTTCAAGTTATGTTGGCCATAAGCAAATCCCACCAGCTCTGAGTAACAGAGCTCCTCCATTCATAGCATGGGAAGAATCTCATCTACCTCACAAACATTAAGAGACACACCCAGTTAGAAGCCATTATGGTTTAAATTGTTTCTTTGGTTCCAAGGAACATATCCTTCTTCAATATTCATGAACTGAAAGCATAGCTTGCAATTAAAGTCTCTCACTGTTTGTTCTGCCCCTTTGCCAAAGCTGTTAGTGAATCAAGGATACAGTTTAGATTATTAAGACCAAGTAAGTAAGTGATTTTTAAAAAAATGCCATGTAAGATACAACAGCATTTTTCCTAATCACAGGTTCAGGGAAAGCAAACTGAGACCCGCACGTGGCCACCAGGGTGAGAGGAGCCTGATCTCTGCGTGAAGCTGTGTATACATCCACAGCCTCTCTCCCCACTCTGGCCCACTCAGTCACCACATTACAAAAAGGAAATGTGTGCATCCAACTCCTGCATCTCAACACGATCTACAAAACAGACAAGAACTCACACCACCAAAGAAGGCAGTACTCAGAGAATTAAATTACCCTGCCTCTCAACCATACAACTTTGTGCATCTATTAAAAAAAAAGGAATCTTTTAAAGAAAACCTGGAGAAAAGAGAAATGCTGCCCATCAATGAAAAAAAAAAAAAACCAAACAGCAAAACTTATTCCACCTACTGAAGAGAATCTATGCACAGACAAAACAAAGACTGTGAAGACAGGCCAAGATGGTCACTATCTCACTATTTTAGTGAGGTTCCACTGACTTGTTTCTTGGTCATCTTCACAGTAACTTTTGGAAACATCTAGAATAAAACTCTTGTTTTCATTTTCCTCCTGATAAGAGATGTAATAACTATGCTAATAGAAATATGCCTTAAAATTGAATTAGATTTCAGTGTACTTATAATCTAAGGAACAAAAACTGGAGGAAAGAATACTTGAAGGGCTACATTTATTTTCTTGAATCTAAAGTATTGTTCACATAGTGATCAGAAGTCTCAGAGAACAGTGGAGCTCAAATTCAAAGCACAAAGATTCAACCCAGACTTTAAGATGAGGGAGAAGGGAGGGTGGAAAGAGGAGGAGATTAGAAGAATTACCAAGTTCCCTTCCAATATCTTTCTTAAGTTTTTTTTTTTTTTACAATGACTCATAGTTTAATATGTAAAGTTGCTGAGATCTTCACAGTGATGGGAAACTCACCACCAATAAGTCAAAAACATGGAGACTAAAGTAAAATACACATACCCCCGAGCTCAGAGATTTTAGGACTCCATTGCTGAGTGTGGAATGAAAGCCCAATACAGAAGGAGTGTGTAGAGAGGCCTGCCTAGGTGCTGGTACATCATTCACTCAGTACTGCTCCAACAAGGCAACTGCCACTTGCTCAGTCATAAAGCCTTTGGTACAATAAATGATAGATTTTATTGAGGAGAGTGAAAAGGAAGACATTTCATCACACTTAAAAAGTTGTAACTGTAACCTTAAAAATATAGTTTATAACCTCAAGTTAATATATTCTGTCTCTACATTACTGGATGTGTTTAAGGATTTCATGCAGGAAAACAGGATCAGTGTAAATAAATCTACTCTGCAGACAGCTTTTATACTCAATTTTTGAAATGGGGGCACTGTGGAACTTGAAAATGCATAATATCATAGATCATTATAAACCTAAAACCCATTCATAATCAATATTTTTGCTGACATATTTGAAATTTCAAACTGCCTCAGAGGTAACTCAATGAAAAACATAAAACTTGGCCCAAGTTGTAAAGCTTATAAATACTCACTTCCGATCTATACTAATAATGTTAACAACACATGATCTATACTCAACTCAGGAGGATGCTGGAGCTCAGAAGTCAGAGGTCCACCAACACTTAACACAGTACTGAGGTAGTTCAATGTGTCACATACACTGAACTATGAAAGGAGGACTTACGGTAGACTTCTTAGGGAAAATGGAAGTATAGCTTTTCTCACAAATTCTAAGTCCAAGAATGGAACAGAACCCCTAAAATCTGTTGAGAGAAACTACACCCTGTATGCTCAAAGTCACAAAGTAATATAACTTTTAAAGGCAAATTTGAAAAATATATCTCAGGACTACAAACTATTCGGGTCAGTATGAGTAATGTAATTCTTTAACATACATGTATGTTATATACTTTAACATGTATGTGTATATATGTATGTATTTTTAAGTACCGAGAACGGAACCCAGGGCTACATCTCTACCCAAGAATGTAATTCTTGGTATCATCTGCTGGAAGGAACAGTCAGGACTACTGCAGTAAGAAGCATGGTTATAGTGGGAAGAATGGTTTTAGTGGCAGGACAGGTATATCCCAAACACACACCCAGCCCACCACCCCCCAACACACACAGAGCACTGTGAAGTGCAGCTCACTTAGCAAAATGGTGAGTGATCATTGATGTCTGCAGACATAATTAAGGATCTGGAGATAAAAATCATGCTGGATTACAGTGGATCCTACATTCAGAGATGTGTCCTTAGAGGGAGGGGAATGATACACAGAGTTCATCTGAAGAGGTAGTCAGACTTGAGACTCACAGAAACAACTGTACAGCAGTCAGATTTAGATGCCACACTTAGATGAGAAAAGGAGTAAAAATGACATTTTAAAAGTGTTTTGTCCCCACTGATATTCACTAACAGGTTTTTTTCTTTTTCTGAATATATGTTTTTTTTTTATCGTAAAGGTGATGTACATAGGGGTTACAGTTACATAGGCAAGGTAATGAGTACATTTCCTGTTGAAAAGTGTTACCCCCTGTCACATTTTCTCCCACTTTCCCTCCACTCCCCCCTCTCCATCCCTCCCCCCAAGTTGTAAAGTTCACTTCTAACATAGTGTCTTGTGAGTATCACTGTTGCATTGTTTCATCCTTTGTCTCACCATTTTGTTATTCCCCTTCCCTTCCCCAAATCAGAAAAATGTATATACAAGGCACAGGGTACTGGGCTGGAAATGTGGCCTAGTGGTAGAGTGCTTGCTAGCATGCATGAAGCCCTGGGTTCGATTCCTCAGCACCACATATACAGAAAAAGCCAGAAGTGGCGCTGTGGCTCAAGTAGTAGAGTGCTAAAAGAAGCCAGGGACAGTGCTCAAGCCCTGAGTTCAACCCCCAGGACTGGGGGTGGAGGGTGGGGAGACACAGGGTACTAAAATCAATAACAGTGACAACAGGAAATAAACTAAAGTGGGGGGGTGGGGAAAAACAAAGGAAACAGGACTTTTTCTCTGGTTAGCTCAGAAAAGAGCTCTACACTTTCTGATCTTACTTGGTCATGGTAGACATTGTACATAAAATACATACTTGCCTGAACAGAGTACTTTCAAATCAGGAGAAGGGTTATGAAAATAATTTTTTTAAATTGAGTTGAGCCAGGCCTGGTGGTCCACACTTGTAATTCCAGTTACTCTAGGGGTTGAGATGAAGAGGGTTATGGCTCAAGGCTAACTCAAAGAGTGAGACCTTCCCATCTCAGCTAAAAGGCCATGTGTTGATGCAGGTTAATAATCCCAGCTATGCAGGAAAGTGTAGGTAGGAGGATCAGGGTCCTAAGCCTGGCCTGTTCATAAAGTTTTATATCTTACATGAAACAACTCAAAAGTAGCAGGGGCTGAGGCCATGGATGAAATACTAGAGAACCTAACAAACACAGAAGCCCCTTCCCCCTCTTTCTCTCTCTCTCTCTCTCTCCAAATTAAAGCGAGTCAAGAAAAACAGAACATTTTCTTAATTCACACGAATTAAAGTATATCATCTAGAATGTCTTCATCTGTCCAGTCAAGAGAAAAGTCAGTAACATTTCCTATGGAAAAAAAATCAAGTGACAATCCTTGCAGAAGTCAATGTGACTCACTAGATTCTTCCGTGTGTGTGTGTGTGTGTGTGTGTGTGTGTGTGTGTGTGTATGTGTTGCCAGTCCTGGGGCTTGAACTAAGGGCCTGTGTACTGTCCCTGGGCTTCTTTTGCTCAAGGATAGCACTCTACCACTTGAGCTATAGCATCACTGCTGGCTTTTCCTGTTTGTGTGGTGCTGAGGAATGGAACCCAGGGCTTCATGCATGCTAGGCAAGCAAGCACTCTACCACTAAGCCACATTCCCAGCCCCTCACTAGATTCTTATTTTTTTGTGTGTGCTGGTCCCAGGCTTGTGTAATGTTAAAAAGTTTTCATCACACAAATGAACTTACACCCAGGAGCACTCATGCATTCTCAGCCCCCAGCCCTGCTTCCACCAAGCCCCTTCCCTCATCCCCTTGGCCATCACCTTCTTTCTCTCTTTGTGGATTTGTTCATTCTGCATATCTTGCATGAAGAGAATCCTATAACAGATGATCCTGTGTGGCTGACTGGTTTCTATCATTCTGCGTAATTTTTTTAAAGTTCACTGAGGGGGTAACAAGTTGAACAAGAAATGTACTCAGTGCCTTACATATGAAACTGTAACCCCTCTGTATTTCATTTTGACAATAAAGGGAAAGAAAAAAATGTTTGATAGCCAGATGCTGGTGGCTCATGTTTGTAATTCTAGGTACTCAGCAGGTCTGAGATCTGAGGATCTCAGTTCGAAGCTAGCCAGAGCAGTAAGTCCACGAGACTCTTAAATCCAGTTCATATCAAAAATCTGGAAGTGGGAGTAGCTCAAGTGGTAAGAATGCTAGCACAGAATGAAAAAGCCCAGGCCCTGATGTTAAGCCCCAGGATGGCTGCCCCCAATATAGATAGATATTTGTTCATTTATATATTCAAATTATGCTATCTATCACATATATATTTATAATAAATAAAAATTAACAGAATATATTAATATAATTATGTTACTAATTAATATACAATACATTATATATGATTTAGCATAAATTAATTGTACTAAGGGACTTAACCGTGATATTTACATGTATACAATGTACTTTGCCAAATATACCTCATTTGTATTACTCATTGTTATTCTCTTATTCTTACTTGCTGGGAAGAATTAACTTAGAAATTAGCCCTTAGTTGTATTTACCTGAAAAAAACAATAAGCTGGCCTGAGTAAAATGGGAGTAGGAGACTTTTCTTGTTATGGACCAGATGTGTGGAGAATCCTCAGCTGTGGGCGACACAAGTTCTCACTGGGCTGGCCTAGCCTTACCTTGCTGGTTGTCAGAAGAGAATCTGAGAACATTCTGTGCCCAGGTCCTTCAACACTTGCTCCTCCCACAAAGGTTAGATATCTTTAGACAGAAGTCTAAAGGCTTCCATTGCCTCCAGCTCCCTCTGCCTTTGTTTTCCAGTCATTTTCCCCAGTCAGTGAGTATCTTGTAATTCTATCTAGCTCCTGTGTTTCTCAGAGACCAACCGATGAGGTGCTCACAACATTTGTTCAGTATATGAATGACATCACAGCGAAACACCTGTGTACTACTAATGTATGTTAATAAAACTGGAAAGCAAATAAATGAAAAAGAATATGGCTGTGCTTAAATTACTATGCTCAAAGATTCTTCCCTGAAGAGTACAGAGATAGCACCTGTAATTTACCGGCCCCTAGTGGCATAGGGAAGTATGTGTCTCAGGTACCAGTTCATCCTCTCTAAAATCGATCAAAATGTCTAATTTTCCTTCTTGTCTTGTTGCAATGCAGTGCGCTAACATACTTTCCCCCACATTTTAGCCCTTCTTAAGGAAGAAACACCTAATTTTACCACAGGAAATATCTAATTGTTGGGGAAAAGTAGAAATGAACTTACAAGTAGTTAATACTGTTGAACATTTTACATCTGGATCCTAAAATTTGGAGTAATGATTATACATTTAGGTTTCACTGTGACACAATGTTGTATTCTGGGGAGCGAGAAAATCCACCAAGCACCATTTGGGTGACAAGTGAGTTTTATTAGACAGTTTGCAACTGCCTTGCCTCAGGCTACCGCAGAGCTAGGAGCAGTTGCAGCCTCCAGGGGGCGAGTTTCTTTCCTTTCTTCCTTTCCAGGCTTCTCCTGTCCACAGGCCTCTTGTTCTCCACAGCCCTCTTTTCTCCATAGGCCTGAATTCTCCTAGCGCCTCCAATTTCCACGTGGCTCTCCGCAGGCCTCGACGCTCCACAGGCCTCCGCTGGCACCGTCTCTTGCTCCTTCGACAAACACCAGGCTCCTCACAGGCCTCAGGCTTTGGACTTCCCTACAGTCTTAAGGCTGCAGGCTCCTTCGCAGGCCTCAAGCTCAGCTCCGCTCCACTGCTCCGAGCAGCTCGGCTCTGCTCCACCCCTCTGCAGGCCTGGCTAGGCTCAGTTCAGCTCTCCTCTGCTCCACTCTGTCTGCTCTCCTCAGGCCTCTAGCTCTCAGCAGGCCTCAGCTCTGCAGGCGAGACTCTCCTCTCTTCCAGCCCAGAGCTAGGTCGCTCCAGCCTCCATTCTCTGCATGCCCCGACTTGGGCCTCCCACGGCCACTCATCCAGACTTGGGCCTCTCTCTGCTACTGGTCCCTACTCGGGCCTCCTCCGTCTGCAGGACCGGGTCAGGCCTTTGTGCACTACAGGCCCAGGGCTCGTGCCTCCTCCATCCAGAGGCCCGGGCTCCCCTCAGGTCTGAAGGGAACCCAGGCGCCGCTCAGATCCACGAGGCATCTCCTGGCTCCTTGCTTTCTCTGGGCCTCTTCTCTTTCTCCCAGAAATCCTGCACTCTTATATCCCCCAGCTGCCTGCAGTCTGGAGGTGGTGGTTCCGGTCCCCTCAACGTGGGGCGGGATCCCCTTTTATGTTCAGCAGTGGGGCGTGGCAATAATGACAATATGGGGTGGGGTTTCTTGCCACCCCCCCCCCAGATTATTACAACAATATCAAAATACAAAGCTATGTGAAAGGAGACTAGATACTGTATATGCATCAGAGTAATGAAAAGTACAGAAATTTTAGCAAATGTCCCAAATTTAACATTTCAGTGAGGCCAGAAAGTCCTTTTTGTGAAGCGTTGAGAACTTCCATTGGAGTTGCAAACATCTCTAAGTAGAGGGCTAACTACCTCTGTAAGAGAAATACTTAAACTTTTAGTGAGCATGATTAATTTAAATGTGGGAGAACACTAAAGAGAGATGAGGGAGAAAACTTGCTAAATGAACTCAGTAAAAGATGTCAAAAATGTCTTAATAATTCTGAGCCATCCAAATTATATTATCATGGCCAAAGATCTTAAAGAAAAGGTCAAGATCATTTGTATAAAAAGGTGGAAAAAAAGACAATGTAACATTTTGGAGTGATTTAAAATGTCTTTTATTTTGCCTAGGTAAGACAGAAGAAACAACTGAATAAGGAGTAAAATGTTAGCAATAGAAAATATAGGGGAATATGGGTAAAAATACAAACAGGTTCCTAATCCATGACTTGAATTAACCTGCATAAAGAAAAACAAATTGGAAAAGGTTTTGTTGTTAAAAATCCTACCATTTGGATCCTAGCTGATTAATAAGAGATTCCAAAAAACTCTAAATGAGAGGGTTGCAGTAGACAAGAGAGGCCTAAAGAAGTGGCTATTCAAAGTGCAAGACAAAGAAATCCACACATTTAGAGAAACTAGCTCTTAGGAGTAATTATGTATCCTCTCAGGCTCCCTGATGGTATCTGAGTCAAAAAAAATTCCCAGCCTGCTTTTTTACTGCTTCATCTGTTCCTATTTGATACGTGATCTATTTTCACATTTCTTAATTCTCATCTTAATCCTTCTGCTCTGAATTTTTAAATAAATCCTCTGCTCAATTTTCCAGACCACTAATTTTCTAGGTCCTGAGTTGTTTCCATTTTGCCCTTCACATCCCATCTACTGATAGGAGCCAACTCTTTGTAACATTACACACCCACAGGGAACCCGCTCAGAACTCCTTTCCTCATCCTTTCCCATGAACTCTTCTTAGCCTTATGGATCGTTATTCCATTGAAGATGATGAGCTAGAACTTTGCTGGGTCAGTTAGCTTTATGCCAATCATTCTGCTAGGTTGACTTGATGCTGGCTGATTCTGTCGGATAACAAAACAAACTGTACCTCTACAGATGCAAAAGTTTAGAAATCTCTAAAGTCTCCTAACAGGAGACAGAGACACAGGATGAGTACATGCCAGAGAACTTCTTCCTGCTACCTATCCATTGTTTGGTCTTGGCAAACTTCCCCATCTGTTTAGTACTAAGCCAGAGGCAAACCAGACCACCAACCCCAGTAGGCAAACAGATCAGACAGCAGCATCTGTTTCAAGATCATTAATTCCTGGCTGAGCACTCACCTCAACCCACTTTTCTGGCCACTCCCTATAGTTTTGATTCTTGGCAATCTTCCAGGCTGTTAAGAATGTATTTTTCTAGTGGATCCATTCCTTTTTTTTTTTTTCGGGGGGGGGGGGGGAAGAGTTCCATTGCTGCAGGTTTCACCAGCATTCTGATCCCACCTGCCTTGGTGCACACAGCACACCCTGTGCTCCGCTCACACCTCCAGAGCACCTTCTCCTCTGTCAGCCCTGTCCTGGGTCAGATTGTATTTCTACATTTCTGCTACTGATGCCTTAACAAAAAAGTACACAAAAGTAGCTCAAAGCATATTTATTTAGGGGGTCATAACAGAGTCATTCCCTAAAATGACAGGTCCACCTCCCCTAAGAGATTCTCTGGATGATAGCCTTGGTTTCTAGTGCATCTAATCCAGTATAGGGAAGGGAGGGAGGGAGGGAGGGAGGGAGGGAGGGAGGGAGGGAGGGAGGGAGGGAGGGAGGGAGGGAGGGAGGGAGGGAGGGAGGTGAGAGAGGAGAGAGAAGGGAGGAGAGGAGGGAAGGAAGAGAAGGCAAAGAAAGGAGGGAGGGTGGGGAGGAATAGAAAGCAAGAATAAAATTCCCTTAAGAGAATTAATAATACTCTTAATAAACACACTAGTGCCTATTAAACAGAAATAGCTGCTAGTTAAAGTGGACCAAACTTCAACAGTCTTGAGCCTCAATGACTTCACGCGCCATCTCCATCCTGGTCCACACCCAGCCACCAAGCCTGGGGGAGCTGCTGAGGAAGAGAACACCTGGCTGAGTTCCCAGACTGTAGAGCCTAATCAACGCTTTGTTTGGAGTCACTTTCCTAGTCCCTGCCTTCTCCCTGGACAATGTCTATGCGTGCAACACCATTAACTATGTCCTGTACACCTGAAATGTTTCCTTCCCGGCTGGGCCTTTGCTCCTGCCAGGTTCTTGGCCACACCACCCAATCATTTAAAAACAGAATATCAATGTATCTGCAGTGTTCTTCTGTCTTTGCCAACCACCCCGTTTATTTAAAATAAGCTACAAAGATAAATGTGAACTTTGACCGCCCCCCCCACCTCTAAATGTTCTCTGTGTCAATTATCTTGGCGTCTTAATGGTGTCTAACATCATATAATTTGGCAGGTGAGTGGTGCTAGTAACTCCAGCTGCAGCTGCCAAGGGCTGGACCACCACTGCACCAGCCCCCCAACACACACAAGTTCTCCTCTGTTCCAAGAAGGGGGTGTGGGGTGAGGCGTGTCACCAAAGAAACCTCTGGACTTGAGTCACCAGACCAGAGAATAAAGAAGGCAAGTCTGCTCTCATGACACAGAACTATCACAGGGGACACAGCACTAGATAGAAACACAAATAGGTGGCTCCACCTTGAACACTAACAGCACACAGAAGCAAAAATGCTAGTAAAACCATGACTTGATTTTTTGTAAGTACAATGAAGGGTGTTACCACTTAGACTAAACAAATCATGAGAAAGCCTAGCATATATGTTGTATTCTGGGGAGCGAGAAAATCCACTGAGCACTGTTAAAGGGGACAGATGAGTTTTATTAGTCAGTTTGCAACTGCCCGGGCTACCCTAGAGCCAGGAGCAGCTGCAGCCTCCAGGGGGCGAGGTTCTTTCCTTTCTTCCTTTTCACAGGCTTCTCCTGTCCACAAGGCCTCTCTCTACAGGCTTCTTGTTCTCCACAGGCCTCTCTCTCTCACAGAGCCTCCACTTGGCTCCACGTGGCTCTCCACGGGCCTCTCCTCTCTTCCGGCCCAGAGCCAGGCGGGCCCTGCCTCCATTCTCTGCAGGCCCGAATTCAGGCCTCCCTGTGCTGCTTGTCGGGGCTGCTTGCCTCTGCTGTCCTCAGGCCCAGGGCTCAGGCCTCCTTGGTCAACAGACCCAACCTCAGCTCCACAAGGCACCTCCTTGATGCCTTGCTTTCTCTGGGCCTCTTCCCTCTGCTCCCAGAAATCCTGCCTTCTTATATCCCCCAGCCACCTGCATTAGGGGAAGGGAGGTTCTGGTCCCCTCAACGTGGGGTGGGATCCCCTTTTACGCTCTGCAGTGGGGCGTGGCAATATGACATGGTTATTACATATACACAAATAAGAGGAGTTACAAGGGGAGAAAATACTTTAGAACAGAAGCAATAAAGAAATAAATGTCTACAAAAAAATCAAGGTTACTTACAACTGGAGATAAGGAATGAGAATTGATTATTTAGTGAGTAAAGGGTTTTATGTGGGGGACAATGGAATGATTTGGGGTTACAAAATACTGAGACTGTCTTTCATGTTACAGAAATGTACACTTACAAATATTCAAGATGAACAGGCACAAGTGGATCCTAGTTACTCAGGAGGCTGAGATCTTAAGATCAAAGTTTTGAGCCAGTCCTGGTAGACAAATCCATGAGATTCTTATTTCCAATTAACCAGCAAGAACTAGAAGTGAGGCTCAAGTAATAAAAGGTCAACTATGAGCAGGAAAAAGCCAATCAAGACTACAAGGTCCTGAGTTCAAGCCCCAGTCCTGGTACCACAAAAAAGGGGGATAAATATGTATATTTCACAATAATGAAGTAACATATAATAAATGTAAGCATACAATGACAAAACCAAAGAGGAAATGTGTCTGGTTTGTGAAAACTTATAAAGAGTAATCATGTATCTCAAGTAAACAATGTGTACCTGTTTAGATGAAAGTAAAATTTCCCAATCCCATAACAAAGAAAATATCTACACAGAAAAGAGTGGTAAATATTTTCTTAAAGCTTTCCTTCTACAGGCTTGGCAAGGTGCAGGAGAACAAACAATATGAACTTAATCTGTTTTCTCAAAGTTCTACACAACAGTATGTCTGACTTCAATCTTGGCTAAGGGAACAATTATTTAAAAGGAGACATCACATCAAAGATATCAACAGGTAACATACTATTATGACTATCCTATCATGAGATTAAAAGAAAGGAGGTGCCATGAGTAATTACAATAATACAACAGTTATGACCCAGGTACAGTCTCCCTCAGCTCCACAAATAAGGAATAAGTTCATTAAGGAACTTAGAAAGTTCCCAAGCATTTTTAACAAATGCCTAATATTTACCAAACAATGGTCTGTGTGTTCCTTATTATTTTGAATCCTCTATTTAGCACTTCCATACATTAAGAGGAAATAGCTTATTTATTCTGCTTCAACATTCACCACAGCAAGTTTGCATAAAACTCAATAGCATTTGGTTGACTAAGAAAAACCAAAAAGATCTAATGCCATTTCAGTTATCTTTCCAACATGTCTAAAAATGAAAAATTGTTTATTACCACTCTTTCTTATCTTCTGAACTACACACCACCTCCATGAGAAGAGGCAGCCCATTCTTCAAGGTATCTATATATACTAAAGTACACCTGGCACTTAATATTTATGAATATAAAAGCGAGTTTATCTGGCATTTTAATCAAACTGAAAGTTTCCTACTGGGACCAAACTGAGGATCTTAAGGATTGAGTTTTGATTTTTCAGCTGAAATTCTTGATGATGTACCAATTATTCATTAACGCAGAATACATTTGAGTAACTATAGTGCACTAGGAGTGACACCTAGGGTATAAAATCAGACCTCAGGACTAATATTGCACATGAATCTCAGTACTAAGTGCTGCAAGAAGTACACATAACAGATCCACAGGGAATAGAGTGTTTAAGTGCTGTTTGGATGTAAGATATTAGGGGCAACCTGTGTGAACTACGTCATGAGGAGTTAACAAACAGTAGAAATTTAAAGGGCAAACAAGGAAGAGGGAAATCCTTTTCATTGGCGATAACCTTGCAAAGGTCTGCCATCACTTTCTACTGCTGGGAAACAAGTTACCAGAGACTTGATTCACAGTTCTGTGGGTCTGAAATGGAAGCACACGGAAAGTGGGTCCTCTCATCGAGTGAACATTCCCACAAGACTGGATGTCAGTATAGCAAGGACACTGCTGTGTTCAAGAACAAGGTGGAAGCAAAGAAGGGGAAGGGGAACAGCCAGTCAGGGATCCACAGACACATGCAGCAGCCCAAGTTCAATGTGGAGAAAAGAAAAAAAATTGGAAAATGAGGAAGGCTAAAAGCAGATAAGCCATTTCTGACTGTAGACAGTACTCTGGGGGTAAAGCTTCCTGTTTAAATCAAAGGCTGTGATTACTCACTTGGGAAGGTCAATAACCTTCTAGAAAAGTCAAGAGGTAAGATCTAGACGAATATATTACATAGGTTTTTACTTAATAAAGGGGAAACTTCCATAGTCTTTATTGTCAAAACTACCACCACTACTACTACTACTACTACTACTACTACTACTACTAGTATACTACTGCTGCTGCCGCTTCTGCTGCTGACTATTACTACTACTAATAACAATAAAGTATGACTTTTTTAAAGTCAAATACCACTCAGGTTCCTCTGAGCCTTGCACATGAGAAGGCCTCAGCCTTAAGCTCAAATTTCTTAATCCATAGATTGCAATTTAGAGAAACTCAACAACTGGATCACTCCCCAAATGGGATCAGAATCTTCATCCTCCCCACCCCCATCTAGCACCTTGACCTGCCTTCAGTAAGAACCCTCTTCTTAGTCATTTTCCATCCAGCAGCCCCTGTCCTCACCACCCTCTTTGGGCTTTAACCGCCCCCCCCCCACCAGGTAGTTCCAATGGAGTGGAGCCAGACCCCCTCCCCATTGCCCTAGTCCTAACACCCAGGACAACAGCCTTGACTCAACTCTTCCCTACCATTTTAACAAGTGCTACAATTTTATTTTTTTAATTGAGTAAAGTGATCAGCTAAAGAGAATATAATTTCTTTTAGTGAAGAGATGGAGGTCTTTTATTGTTCCATATGAATTTCTGTATTGCTTCCTCTATTTCATTAAAAAATGGTGTTGGGATATTAATGGGCATTGCATTGAATTTGTAAATAGCCTTTGGCAATATTGCCATTTTGATTATATTAATCCTCCCAATCCAGAAGCATGGGAGGTTTTTCCATTTCCTTAGTTCTGACTTAATTTCGTTTTTCAAGGTTTTAAAGTTCTCATCAAAGAGGTATTTCACTTCTGTGGTTACGGTTATTCCTAGGTATTTTATGTTTTGGGGGGCTATTGCAAAAGGAGTTGCTTTCCTGATTTCAGCCTCGGTCTTTGGGTCGTTAGCATAGAGAAAGGCCGTTGATTTTTGAAGGTTTATTTCATATCCTGCAACTTTGCCAAAGTTTTGGATCAGCTCTAGTAGCTTGGGGATAGAGTCTATGGGATTCTTTAGGAATAGGATCATGTCATCTGCGAAGAGAGAAAGTTTAACTTCATCTTTTCCTATTTGGATACCCTTTATATTTTCTTCTTGCCTAATTGCTCTGGCTAGGAATTTTAGTACTATGTTGAAGAGCAGGGGAGACAGTGGACATCCCTGCCTTGTTCCTGATTTTAAAGGGAATGGCTTTAGTTTTTCCACATTTAGAGTTATGCTTGCTGTTGGTTTGTCATAAACTGCCTTGATTATATTCAGGAATGTTCCCTGGAATCCCAGTTTTTCCAGGGCTTTAAGACCTAGAATAGCAAAAACAATCCTAAGCAGAAAGAACAGTGCTGGAGGAATTACAATACCCAACTTCAAGCTGTATTAGGAAGCTATAGTAATAAAAACAGCTTGGTATTGGCACCGGAACAGGCCTGAAGACCAATGGAACAGAATTGAAGACCCAGAAATGAACCCACAGAACTACACCTACTTAATCTTTGATAAAGGAACTAAAACAATAGTATGGAAGAAAGATAGCCTCTTTAACAAATGGTGCTGGCAAAACTGGCTCAACACATGCAACAAACTAAAACTAGATCCTTATATATCACCCTGCACCAAAATCAATTCCAAATGGATTAAAGACCTCGAAATCAAAACAGACACCCTGAAAACACTAAAGGAAGGAGTAGGAGAAACACTTGGGCTCCTTGACACAGGACGGAACTTCCTTAACAAAGACCAGAAAGGCTACAAATCAAAGAAAGGTTGGACAAATGGGACTGCATCAAACTGCAGAGCTTCTGCACGGCAAAGGACATAGCTCGCAAGATAAACAGAAAGCCCACAGACTGGGAGAAGATCTTTACCGGCCATTCAACGGACAAAGGCCTCATATCTAAAATATATGCAGAACTAAAAAAATTACCCTCTTCCAAAACAAAACCGCAAAGAACCAAAAGCCCCCTCATCAAGTGGGCTAAAGACTTACAAAGAGACTTCTCTGATGAGAAAATGAGAACAGCCAGGAGACATATGAAAAAATGCTGTACATCACTGGCCATAAAAGAAATGCAAATCAAAACAACATTGAGATTTCATCTTATCCCAGTAAGAATGTCATATATCAAGAAAACTAACAATAACAATTGTTGGAGGGGATGTGGCCAAAAGAGAACCCTACTTCATTGTTGGTGGGAATATAAACTGGTTCAGCCACTCTGGCAAGCAGTATGGAGATTCCTCAGAAGGCTAAATACAGAACGCCCCTATGACCCAGCAGCCCCACTTTTGGGTATCTATCCAAAAGAACACAAACAAAATCACAGTAATGCCACCAGCACAACAGTGTTCATCGCAGTACAATTTGTCATAGCTAGAATCTGGAACCAACCCAGATGCCCCTCAGTAGACGAATGGATCAGGAAAATGTGGTACATATACACAATGGAATTTTATGCCTCTATCAGAAAGAATGACATTGTCCCATTTGTAAGGAAATGGAAGGACTTGGAAAAAATTATACTAAGTGAAGTGAGCCAGACCCAAAGAAACATGGACTCTATGGTCTCCCTTATTGGGAATAATTAGTACAGGTTTAGGCAAGTCATAGCAGAGCATCACAAGGCCCAATAGCTATAGCCTTATGAACACATAAGATGATGCTAAGTGAAATGAACTCCATGTTATGGAGACAATTGTTATATCACAGTTGTAACTACTTTCAAAATCCCATGTGTATCTGTAGCTTCTATTTTTTTTTATTTCTTTTTTTTGGGGGGGGGCCAGCCCTGGGGCTTGGACTCAGGGCCTGAGCACTGTCCCTGGCTTCTTTTTGCTCAAGGCTAGCACTCTGCCTCTTGAGCCACAGCACCACTTCTGGCCATTTTCTGTATATGTGGTGCTGGGGAATCGAACCCAGGGCCTCATGTATATGAGGCAGGCACTCTTGCCACTAGGCCATATCCCCAGCCCCGTAGCTTCTATTATTGATGATGTTCTTGTATCACTTTCCTGTGGTTGTACCTACACTATCTTTGTAATCTTATCTGAGTATATTGGAAACCGTGTATACTGGTATTGGAACTAGGAAATTGAAAGGGAATACCAAAATTGAGAGACACAGGGTAAAAAAAGACAAACAACTACAAAAGCAATACTTGCAAAACTGTTTGGTGTAAGTGAACTGAACACCTGGGGGGGAGGGTAAGGGGGAGGGGGGAGGGGGGTATGAGGGACAAGGTAACAAACAGTACAAGAAATATATCCAATGCCTAACGTATGAAACTGTAACCTCTCTGTACATCAGTTTGATAAAAAAAATTTGAAAAAAAAAAGAGATGGAGAAGGTAAAATTTCACATAATTAAGTTCCTGATCATCCCGTCAAATTCAAATGTAAGAACTCACTCTTAGCTCCCAAGCTGTACAAAAACAGGCAGAGCACTGCTTTGTTGACCCTTGTTCTCAAGAATGTACAGCTTGGAGGAAATAAGACTCTAAGAAACTCTCCAAGGTACTTCCCACATTATAGCTTTGCAGTAACATAGGGAAATGATTTGGTGTGAGGGACATATCGCAGGAATGCAAAATTAGCCTCAAAGGAAAAAGCATATTAGGAAGAAAAACTGTTCCACCTAGCCCTTTGTCCCTGTTATTTTCTTGAGCCTAGTTCCATTAAAAAAAAAAAAAAAAGGAATCCTGGAAATTGGCAGATCTGAAGTAACAGAAATGCACCAGGTGTAGGACTGTAATCTCAGCTAGAGATTAGGCTCTTGAATTAAGTCTAAACTTGTCTCACTCCCTGGGTGATAAAGTCTGGCCCAAAGCAGCGTCTATATAATGAGGGTAAACATAGCTTGATCTGAAAATAAGCTGTAACCTCACATAAATTATACCACCTAGCCAAACAACCTGAGTGTTGGTCAATCATACCAGCTAAATACAACCAAATTAGGAAAATGCCAGCTACAGCTAAGGAGGTTGTCTGTACATGTCACTTCCTTTTCTCTGAGTATAAATAAATACAACCTACATACATGGTAGAGTGGGGCATTCTGAACCAACTTCAGTTGCCATTACTTGCCATCCAGTTCTAGAACCTTTCCTTATTAAAGCTAACTGATCATTAAGTCTATAGCTTGTCAGGGAGCTAGTGGCTTATATCTGTATCCCTAGCTACTCAGGTGGCCAAGATCTGATATCTGAGGATCATGGTTTGAAGCCAGCCAGGGAAAGAGTCTGTGAGACCATTACCTCCAATTAGGCATTTTAAAAAGGCAGAAGTGAGGCTCAAGTGGTAGTACACTAACCTTGATCAGAAAAACTAAGGGTCAGTGTCCAGGTACTGAGTTCAAGCCCCGAACCAGAAAACACACAGACACACACACAGACACACAGACACACACACACACTAGCTATCGTTCACTACAATGGTTGTTAAACTCAAGTGCAAACTGAAATTTTCCTCAAAGAGCTCAGTAGTCATTAGATATTGCCCAGTCCTCAAAAAGTTTATGTACTAGTAAGTAAAGGTAGACCAATGAAGTAAACAAAATGTGGGCATGCTAGCTGGTGAAAAACGTTTACTGAAGAAAAAAATATACAAACATACAAAGGTCTAGCTAAGGCAGAGATCATTTTTTTTATTTTTTGGCTTGTTTGTTTGTTTGACTCAGGGCCTCCAGTACTCTAATAAAGGCATGCCCTTTAATTTGTTTATGTCCAACTTCCAATTCTCCTACCTCTACCTTGGAGTAGCTGGGACTCAAGTGCTCTAGTAACTGTGGGATTACAGACATGTAACCACCATATCCAGCCTGTTTCTTAGGACTGGGTCTAACTTGCTGCCCTGGCTGCTCTCAGACAGTGATCTTACTAACTCCAACTCTCAAAAAGCCATGATTACAGGTGGCCTGAGACCATCTGAGAGAGTACTGTGACAATTCTCATTAAAAAGATGGCTTGCCAAGGCTGGGGAATGTGGCTCAGTAGTAGAGTGTTTGCCTAGCATGCATGAAGCACTGGGTTAGGTTCCTCAGTACCACATAAACAGAAAAGGCTGGAAGTAGCTCTGTGGCTCAAAGTGGTAGAGCACTAGCCTTGAGCAAAAGAGCTCAGGGACAGCACTGAGGCCCTAAATTCAATCCCCAGAACACACACACACACACACACACACACACACACACACACACACACACAATGATCCATGTTGTTCTATGATATTTTTATTGGTTATAGTAGTGGGTCATGTAAACAATGAGAAGAAAATAATAGCAAAAATGAGGAAATAAAAGCATATTCTCTCATCTGCAGGTGACTATTTTAACACCTTCATTAAACTGGTTCCTCACACAGTCACCGCAGAACAAATGTGGATTTGATAACCACAATATAGGACTGTAACATTGACACTCTTCTTGCCAGCTTTCTCCAGCTAATAATCTCTACTTCTTGCATATTTTTCTATATATTCCAAATCATGGATCTTATCTCAGCTAATATCTAGGCCATAATCAAGTTTCTAATTACCTCGGAGACCTTCCACAGACAGTGGGAGATGCTCTTGTATGCGCATCTAGCACCACCTCCCCCTCCCCCTTTCTGGGCTTTACAATGTGTGAGGTCACAGCGAAGCTCCCTTTTCTCGGGGAGGAGAAAGTAATGGCTGCTGCTCTACGTGTTTTTTTGTTTGTTTGTTTTGTGGACCATGGTATCCATTCCTGCACCTGGACTGCTTTGGCAGTGGAGGAAAGCCGGGGGGGGTGGGGGGGGCCTCTCCCGTCAAGAGGAGCCTAGTGGCCTGAGTAGCAGCCCCCAGACAGATCTGCAGTGCACTCAAGCTTCGGACTTTCTGAGGAACAGTACCTCCTGTGATACAGAAAACGATGACAAAGATCACACTCAATAAAAGCCTGTCCAACTGCTAAGCAGAAATTACCGTCCTATCAGTTTGTTTTATGAGAACACTAATTTTAATGTTAGACAGTCAAAATGCTAATTCTGAATAAACCCTGCTTCACTTTTCCACTAAAAAAAATTGCTTTTAGATATGCTTAACTCATCAAATATGAATCAAAGATAAAAACTAGTGAAGTGCCGGTGGCTCATGTCTGTAATCCTGGCTATCCAGGAGATTGAGAAAGATACACAAGACCTAGGTTTGAGGCCAGCTGAGGGGGAAAAAAAATAAATAAATAAGTCCCTGAGATTCCATCTCCAAAATAACAGTAAAAACCAGATTGGGTATATGGCCCAAGTGGTACAAGACATAGACAAGCAAGCAATCCAAACAAGTGAAAAGCCCTACAATACTAGGAAAATTGCAGCTAATAAGTTAAAAAGGAATGATAAAATTATAATACCATTAATTTACAAACACTAGTAATATATTGATTTTGGGCAATACTAGGATTTAAACGCAGTACCTCATCTTTACTGGGTAGGTGCTCTACCACTTGATTCACACCTCAAACCCTTTTTTGCTTTGTATTTTTTTGGATAGTACACCTTGTTTTTGCCAGACCTTAATCATCCTTACCCACACCTTCTCCATATGTAGAATTACTGGTGTGCACCATCACACTCATCCTATTTTTTGACATACAGTCTTACTAACTTTTGGCACCTAGCCTCCTGAGTAGCTGGAATTATAAAGCCTGTTCAAGCACTAACGGTACTGTTATTGATTTACATCCTAATATCAAAGACTGTTCAACATCATGTTTTAAATAAAAGATATCATGTAAATAAAATAAGCGATGTTTTATTATTCTTTCCTTGCCAGAGTCCCTCCGCAATCTGAGGAGGGAACACAGCACCTCAGAACTTCACTGCACGCTTCTCACTGCGCACTTGTCCTTTGACCGTGACAACATACAGGTTTTGAGGACAGGTTCCAAAGTCCAACTCCACGGGCTCAAAGCCTACTGCCAGGAAGCAATGACTATGGTTCACTTCCCGTAACACAACACTTACACACCTGCTACAAGATCTAACCCACACAGCTGAATGATCTGTCATTATTGGGCCTTATTCCTAGGGGACCATCTATCTGTCTTTTCTCATTCAAGTACAGGAGAGCTTAATGTTTAAGAAAGCTGTATCCCTCCTACCCTGATGATCGGAAAATACTGGGAAGCCTTCTACAAAAATATGCTGGAAGTGTACATTTTAGAAAAGATAACCGAGAAATGAGATTAATACCTTGTGACAAGCATAGAGCTTGGTCCTCAGGATAGATCTAAATATAATTCCGCCAGTAATAATGTACTTTGAGACCTCTGAAACTTTAGGTGGATGAACCACTCTTGAAAAACACAGACATGTATAAAAGGTCAGTGGGATGCTGAGACGGCAAAGCCAGAGAAATCATCCATAAAGCCACAGATAAAGAGTTTTGGGCTTCCTGAGCCACTAGCAAATAATGGCAGGAACGCCACCGCCTGGATGGCGTCCGTGGGGGGGCCTGTGCAGGCAGTCCTGCACCTTCCTCCTGGCCTGCCCACTAGGAATCTGAGCTTGTTAGGGGAGCTCAGGAAATTGCTAGCAACTGAAGAAGCCAAAACTGGCAAGGAAGGGGTGGTAACACAGGGGAAGCAGGGAAAGGTAGGGGAAATGAATTGTGAGGCAAAATCTATGGGAGGTAAGGAAAGTCTGACTAGAAGAGGGAAAAAAAAAAGGTTGTGTGTTGTGTGTGACAATGTATGCATCATCAAGGATATGTTCACTCTATTTTTAAAGAAATGCTTATGTTTCCTAAATTTATGGATAGCTTTCATGGGGTACTCAGAAATCCAGATAAGTAGACTAAGCTGTTCACGGAGCTGGGGCTTAAAAAAAAACCTATATTCCTCTGGCAGAAGAAGGCACAGGCAAAGGCCAGGGGACAGCCGGAGTTCACTTGCTAAGTGTGTGCTTCAGGTGTTCAAGTCTCTCAGACAGGAACTTAGGGACAAGACAGAAATCCAGTTAACACAATGAGAGCTCAAGGTTCCCAAATTGGGCTTCGCCCTAGGGAAGAAGGGCAGGTCTCAGCTAGCAAGAGAGAGGCAATTAGCGCAGCCAGGAGTGGGAAGGAAAGGCAGGCAAAACAGGCAAGTGGGCCAGACACTAATCACCAGCAGCCCCAACTCTCTCCCAGCCGGGCCCAGGAAGGCAGCCCTCACCACCAGGCACTTACCATCAGAGTGCAAAGTAATGATGCATTGAATCTACTCTAATAAAACTACTGGGGCTTCATTAATGTCTGTGGCTTTAAAAAATAAAACGAAACCAAAAAAAAACAACCACAGACAAAACCTGCTTCTGAAATCCTGTCAGGTTTGGTTTGGTGGGGGTAAGTAAATATATAGAACTCTTGGCACTTCAGGAATAATTGAGTTCAAAATTACATTTAACTAGTCAGAAAAGGCCCAAGTTGCTGCGATCGCTAAGGGGATTTTTCCAATTCCACTTGGTAGCAAAGCCATCATAATTTGTTCACGTTCATTCTGTCTTTCTTAGCTGTTGGGCAGGAAATGAATGATGTCCCCTGGGAATCAGTACAGTAGGACACATAGTCGGAACCTTCCCCAACACACTGCAAGGTCACCAAGAATTGTTTCATTTTACAGAAGTTAACAAAATGTAGCTATTATGTTTCTACAACTTGCATCTGTACATGAAGGCTAGGTTTGGGTCCTCACTATTCTAGGATACAAAATTCAATCTCAACAATGCAGATAAGCAAAGATGGTTACTCTTGAGGATTAACCGATAATAAAATAGTATATTACAAATCTCAGGAAAGCTGCCTCTGGTCATTTCCACACCTGCTGGATGATAATACATTGGGGATGCTGAGATTCCTTCCTTCTGCAATCAGTCATTCAGACCTAATATGCACTAGGTGAAAATTCTCAGTTACTGTCTTTCCATCAGTCAGTCACCTGTAAAGAAATATTTCCACAGAAATCAGTCTATGGTATCAATTGTTCTACAAAGATTAATGCCCACCTCCAACTGCCAAGGAGAGCAGCTAAATTGTCTGTGACATTTAAGCATAGGACAGCTGTTAGAACTGTAGGCCCAGAGTCACTGTCCTGGGCGGGAAGCCAGACCTTGCAAACCACTAACCATGTAACTTGAGAAGATCAATTTACCTATCCATGCTTCAGCTGGTATACCTGTAAAACATGGACAGTACGATCCACGAAGAGCTGTTTTTAACCACCTAGATGATGTGTATGAAGCACTTAGCAAAGTGCAAATAGTCAAACATTAGTGGAACTCTTTAATCAGTTATAAGTGCTGAAGTTCTGAAGATCAGCGTTCTAGAGACACCTCAAGTTTCTCAAGTGGTGACAGTTCAAGAAAACCCATCGAATCAGTTTTAAGTCAAAGTGCCACTAGAAAAGTGTTTTCATTTTTTCCTGGTGATTAATTTTGTATGCAAACTGGACTGCTAAGGGATGCCTAGATAGTTGTTTGTACATTACTCCTGCTGTGTTTGGGAGGGTGCTTGCAGAATTGGTGAAGGGTACTATCTAATCCTGCGAGGCCTGAATATGACAACAAGAGGTGGCTAAGACATCTTTTTCTGTCCTAGACCATCTATGGTCATAGCTCCCAGCCTTTAAGATCCAGACTGGGACTTGTACCATCTCCTTCCTATTCTCCATCTGATTCTCGAGCTCTGGAGTAGATCACAAAACCAAATTTCCTATGTTCTTCCCATTTTGCACCTGAAGGGACTTTTCAGTCTCCACAACCACATGAACCAATTCCTTTCAAAGGTTTCTTCTACCCTTCAATCTATCTACCTAGGTCCTACTGGCTCATTTCCTCTAGAACACCAATTCATCAACATGTAAAGCAACAAAACTGGGGTTACACACAAACTAACTTCATCCAAAGGCTAAAGAGTTTTCTGATCATAAGCTGTTTTGTTAAATGTCAACTCCTTTGTACAACTACTTGAAGATAATTTTTTTAAAGAAAAAATAGCTTTTGAAATCCCTCTCTTGGAGAACAGCAATGAGGATAGGGTCAGGATCTTTTGTTTTACTTTATCCTCCCTACAACATCCTAATGGAAAAATAAAAAAAACAACTAAAGAAAAATAACTGTGTGCCAAAATAAAATACAACTATATAAGGCTGACATCATGGTGACTGAAGAGTAAAAAAGACTCTAAGCAAGCTACAGTAGCTCACCTCACGGCTGCAAATGCAAGCAGATAAGTCACTAACAGCTCCTTTCACTCATGAGGTATGAAGACTTGGGACAGACGACCCTCCTCCTATTATTTCCTCTCTTATTCTTGCAAAGACAACACACCTCCAATTTAGAATACTTTATAATCAAAAAAATGGTAAGATGGAAAAACATAAAGAACAGAGACTATTACAAAGTTGAAGACATTTTTTAAAAGGTGGAGGGGAGTAAGACTTTCAAAGTTCTTCTAGTCATGGTCCCAGTCTGCAACGAATGAGGTCTAAACAAGTTGTTCTACTTTATCCTTGAAAAATCCCTCCCTTTTTTGCCCCCAACAAAGGGGCTGTCTAACCACTAATTCTAGTAGAAGATCTCACTAGGGGTCTTTAAGCAAACATAACTTAAAGCAATCTCAGTTTCTCAGAGGATGAAAGGTGGATAACACCCACTGCCAGGGCATGGAAAAGTACCTTCAATACAGCCCTTCCTAGGTCTGTCCACCCTGACCGGGAATCTGCGCAGTCCAACCAGCCTAGAACTCAGAAGAGCCCAATCCACCACCATGAGGGTGAAAAGAATAGTTCACGAAACACAGCTGACAAAATCCAATCAATCGCCAGTGACTGTGATAACCCAGTCAAGCCACCAGAATAAGAAGAAACATACATGGTAAGTAGAAAAAGGATCTCACTTAACTAAAGTGAGGAGCAGGGGCTGGGGATATAGCCTAGTGGCAAGAGTGCCTGCCTCGGATACACGAGGCCCTAGGTTCGATTCCCCAGCACCACATATACAAAAAACGGCCAGAAGCGGCGCTGTGGCTCAAGTGGCAGAGTGCTAGCCTTGAGCGGGAAGAAGCCAGGGACAGTGCTCAGGCCCTGAGACCAAGCCCCAGGACTGGCCAAAAAAAAATAAAAAAAATAAAAAAAGAAAATAAAAAAAAATAAAGTGAGGAGCAGAAACTAACACCACAGTAGGCGGGAACTGAAATAAAAGGTGAGAAAATGTGGGACTGTGGATTCAAGGAGCTTAGTTGAACAATGGAGGAAGGGGGGGAGGGGGAGGCGGGTGCAGAGGACATCACTGATGCCCCAATCTAGGCATAGAGTACTTTAACACAGCAGAAAAGGGCATGACCATATACGCTGAGACAATGTATTACAAAATTAGGAGAAAAGTCTAAGAGAGGAAAGGTAAGACATGCTATGCATCAAGAAACAAAAAGACATAACATGGGTAAGAGAGCAAAAGCTTTGAACTATCAAGCAAAGGATAGGGCTTTAAGCTATGATGTTAGCTGCTGGTTGCTCTACTTTGAAGATCCTGAAGCTTATCCAGAACAGATTCATCTCCTCTTGCTTAAGGATAATGCAAGTAGATCCACTCCAGCCCTTCTTAAGGAGGAGAATAATTGGGGAATAGCAGAGCCTTTTAAAAAAAAACAACAAAACAGTATTTACTAAGTGTTCATGGGATAGATGCTGGAGATACAGACACAAATGTGATGATCAAGAATGGATACATTCTCACAGGACAGCAAAAGGGTGCAAACAAATCATTTCAAAAAGGTACAAAAAATTGCTGATGCAACAGTGCATTGTGGGTAGGGGGTGGTGGCCAGGAATGATAAGCCAGATGAGTAATATCCACTATGGTAGACTGCAGATTCCATGCTTCCATTGGGAAGACTCTGGAATCTTTTACACACGGGATTGTTTAAAACAAACAAAGAGCAGGCATCTTAAAATTCAAACATTAAAAACAAAAAACTACATGGCTCCAACAGAAAGGATATCTGTGTCAAACATGGCTCGGCAGGTGAAGGCAGTGGCAGTCAGTTTCTCTTCACCTTTTCATGAGAAGACAGGAATAATTGCGTAACCAAACAAAGAAGGCTTCTTTAAGTCTTATCTTGATTGGAAAGAAATCAACTTAATTAGCCTTAGATTCAAGAAGGCTTAAGGAAAGAAAACGTTAACAACTGTGTTGAGAACCTCCATTATTAGTTACATCTCTAGGCCTGCTCAAAGTTTCCTTCCATTGAATATCAAAAGGATTTAGTCTGGGTTCTCAGTCAACACCGCCTACAAGCCATCTTCTCTTCCATTTGCCAAGTGAAGCCAGCACAGGTCTCAAACATGGTCCTTACCCCACCCTTGATATTAGATCCATCATGAGCACGCCATTGCATCAAGGGAGAAGTCTGTGACACCAAGTAGATCAGAGGAGGCCCAGATGAAGGCAGTCACAATACAATCACATAGTCCAACAGAGAAAAATGCCTTCACATCAACAAGGTATAATTTCATTCCCACCTGCCAATCACACAATGTATATTCTGCCCCTGGGTTTGGGGAGGGGTGGGAGGGGGGAAGTCTGAGTAACCCCAAGGATCTTCCAATTCTCCCCAGCCTGGCAGTTGGGGGGCATGCTTATTTGCTCTAGTGGAAAGACATCTTAGTCTGCAGGTGGGAGACAGCACTTTCACACACAAAGCTGCTGGTTCTGCCAATAGATTTTTCTCTCACCATGGTGGCACTGCCATCAGGCAGAATCATAATGGGTTTAATAAAAACTCCAAACAGATTGTGACAGCACTGGACAATTCGGCCTACATTTTTTGTATATTGGAACACATAAGTCTATAGACCTGTCTTTTCCCCCTCTCCGCATGGTGGTCACCTTGAAATAAATGAAAAGATGGCAGATATGCACAACAATTCAAATATTATGAAATTTAAAGGGAGGTAGGCAAAATATGACTGGGGGAAAAAGGTCAAAAGATGTTGGAATTTTCATTTCATTTAAACTAAGGGCCAAGAGGGTCAGCCATTTGAATTGCTAAGGAGCCACTGAAAATGGCCCATGGCTAAGTCAGTTCTCAGGTTCTCAGCATGGCACACAAGTTTTGTGCTCTGAAATCTCTCCAACATACCTGTCAATCACAGAGTCTCCAATACAAAGAGGCAGGCCACACTCCAGTCTGCTTCAGACCCAACCACAAGGAAGCAAGAAAATAATGGAATAAATGTAACCTGATGATCTGTTTTCCTAGAAACCTCATCTGTCAACTGAAGAACAAAAAAACATCTAAACTAAAAAGGTTCATAAGTGAACAGAAGTAAAGGGCTTCTATAGATATGTCCAATTATATTCAACCTTACTTATAACCAGACTACAAACTAAAACAAGCTCCTCCTTTTGTTGATCAGACTCATTCCCAGAAGGGGTACATTCATGGGGGGGGGGGGATAGGGTCTCTCTCAGTAATGCCAAGGAACAAATCTCTAATTTTAAACCTCAGAGAAAGGATTAAGGAGACATAACAGGGCCTGTATCTGCTGATGTTACCTGCCCCTCCCACCTTCAAATACTGTGGAACAAATGCTTGAGATTGTTAGACCAATCCACATCTCTAGCATCCACTATTCTTACCTCACACTTGACATGAAATCCAAAGTCAACACATCACCACCCAACTTGAGAAATCTCTTCCTACAAACAAAGCTGCATCTTCAGCTCTGTGTTTTCTGCCCTAGAAACATCTTTTAATGTCCTCAGTTTCAGGCCCTCCCTCCCTTCCAAAGAAGCAGCTGTCCTCAATTTGTTCCTCTCCTATTTCCATCTTGTTTTGTTGCAGCCGATGACAGCTGGTGACTACAGTGAACTCTTCAGGTCACTGCACTACAATGCAGTGCATTCTTAAGCTAGGTGATAGCAGAATCCACCAGGAGGCTTTGAAAAATGTCAGCGTCTGGGGCCCTATCCCTAACCAGTTACATCAGAACACAGGCATGTCTTTGAATTTTTAATACTCCCTGGTGATAGCAAATGACATTCACCAACAGCTAACTCACCAACCAGGTTACAGAAGAACTAGGATTGGAGTGGATACGGGCCTAGGCCAGGCGTGGCTTCGAGCATCCTTTGTCACTTCGTTGCACCATGTCACAGGACCCCACCGATACCCATATGTGCCGTGTTATCCATGTGACAAGAAAGCAGAACATAATGAACCATATCATTCAATATTTACAGCAAGATCATTCCTAAGCCCACTTCAGGAAAGCAAAAAGATTCCTTTTTTAGAAACACTCATTGTTTATTGAAGTTTCTACAACTCCACAACTTATCTTCCAGCTACATACACTCTGCTACCTGAGCAGTGTGACAATAGAAAGGAGATAAACAGGCTAAAATCAGATCAAGAGGTGGGGCTCCAGAACAGCACACGAGACTATCAGGCCAAAAGAGGAATCAAATGTAGTGCCTTAGGAGTCCCCTAAATACACACAAACCTCAAGCAGAGCAAGGGCCGAGAACCCACTTGCTACAAGAGTGCAAGGAGTTTAAAAACGAAGGTACTTGTGATCCAGAACACCACTAAGGAAGAAAATTAGCAGAAGTAAATCCCAGCCTTTGGAAGGTACAGAAACAAATAAGAGGATCAGGAGGTCTGGAGATGGAAGAAAGATCAGGAGGGTTCTGGATTCTTTTTATTTCAACTCCTTAAACTTTACATGTTCCTTCTAGGCCCTGAATACACTTTGCTGAGTGAAAAACTCAAATGTAAAACCTATTATCTGCTCTGTACTCTGCTTGTTACTAAAAGGGCCAAATGGGATTTTCTCCATCCCAGCTCACCCTCTGCAGGAAGGGTTCCCGCACAGGATATGCAGAATTGACAAAAACTTTAGTCATAAAAACAAAAAAACTAACGTTAGGAGGGACTGTTCATTTTTTGAAGCTCTCTTCTGACTGAAGTTATTTCTAGTTGAACATACAGGCAAGCTAAACCCCATTCATAAAACACTAAAATGGTATGGAGTTATAAAAATTACAAACTTGGGCAACAATTAGAAATTTAAGAAGCCAGTTTGTATCTGTAGCTCCTTAATCTGTAGTAGTGAAAACTACTACGACTTAAAAAAGACTTACTCATAATTGCTTTCCATGCTATGTCATTTTCCGAACTACTTTCAGGAGTTTTTGCTTCTGTCTTTTCTTTAAAAAAAAAAAAAATCTTTCTAGGTTCCAGGGATCCGAAGCTGGATTGGCATTGGGATAGATCTCTCTAACCATTCTTGTATTTATTTGTGTGTGGACTTGGCATGAGGCCAAACCCACCACCTTCTCTGCTAAACTCCTCATCTAGAGGACTCCAAGCAGGCAAGAAGTAACAGGATCCAGACATGGTTGGGTCATGCAACACTTTGTCGTCATATCAGAAAAACTTCAGACATACATTCAAGAACCAAATGCCTGAGTTTGCAACAAACTCCTCAATATTTCTCAGCAATATTCCTGGTAGGAATTTGAGCTATTTCAAACTAAATAAGCCAGGATATTTCCTTGTTAGAATACCTGAATACATATCCCTCTTTCATCCTCCACTTTCTCTGACTTTTCAGTCCCCTGTTCCTATCATTATTAGCAATACTCTTGCCAATTAAAAAAAAAAAGTACGATGTAGCCACCCATACTGCAGGTGCTGTGCTGAATTAAGTCTGAGTCCTTCCTCTCAAGAGTATGCGCATTATGAGAGGAGCACTGGTATCACAGAAAGAGACACAAGAGGTATAGGGATGTAGCACACCTTTGACATGGGAGAGGGGGAGAAGATGTGACACAAAAAGCTCAGAGATTAAATCGCTGCCACTAATAGCTACTGAGTTCACAAAGGGACCACAAGAACAGTGAATGAAGAAGCTGCAGTCAATGAGCTGGGTGGTGATGGATCTAGAATTTAGCACACCACAGATTCCAAAGAACAGATGACAGGAACTCACAAATTCTCTCAGTGAGAGTTAAGGCAGAGCAGACAACCAAATACCTGAGTTCAACCCTTGCAGGAAAGAATCAGATCATCTTATTTGACCCCTGACCTCCTACCTCTCAGCACAGGCCTACCAGATAGCCCTGTCTCAACAGATGATCATAAAAAGAAAAAGAAAAAAAAAAAAACCCCTGGGCAAGAATTGCGAAATCAGGCTGGAAGTCAGTGATAACAACCATTTCTTTTGGACCCAGTGGTTCCCCACGTAGTATATTCAGACCACACACAGTTGCTGGTCTATCCACTCAATGAAATCCCTTGCTCCTTTCTCCCTAGGTGTACTCATCTGGCAAGGAAATGACAGGCTACACAAACAGCTGCATTTCCAGGCTGAACGCTGCTGGAATAAGACAGTATAATAAGACAGTCTGCCTTTGAATTTGAATCTCATCATGAGGCAAAACTGGACAGTTCCACCACCAATTCCAGTGGGCAGTTCCCTGCCCCCACAGGACCTTCCCACCTGGCTCCTCCTACCTGTGTGTCTTAGAACTGAGAGGCAGTGGGGCAGGAGCTGCTTCTCCCTGATGTTCCAGCTTCTCTCCCATAACGAGGGAGAGGAAACACCCCTGTTCCCATCAGAAGCCAAACCTGTCTCTGGCTCTAACCTAACTCTCTTGTCATGACCATGTTTCACTCCCTTATGAGATAGTCCCAATCCTATTCCCAAGCTCCCAAAATTCCCAGAAAACCCAAATTTGCCCTCAACCCCACATCTCAAACTGCCTGGTATAGGTGCCTTCTTACTATCTTCAACTCCAGTGCAAGCAGAGTTTATAAGGAAGAGGTTGGTGGGTGGGGGGTGGGGGGGGCTTAGATTGTCATGCTTTCCACCTTTCACACATAGCTGGACTCATGGGCATGTACTACCATACCCAGATAATCCTAGGTTTTTTGGTACATGATGGCTCCACCAGTGCAGTCACTCACACCTGGAAACATCAATTTCTTTAGGCTTGGATAACCAAGAGCTCCTGCTGCTTCTCCAACCTCACCAATGCCCCTGCTGAATCTCCTTTCTGGAGTTCTCAGTACTCCAGTGTGGTTCGGCCTGCTCCTCTTCCTCCTTCCCAGCTGACCAGCCTCCCCCAAAGCTTCCCACCCAGCAAGCCTCTGAAATACTGGATGGAGATTGATGTCCCAAAGGGTAGCTCTCCTAACAGTGGACCGATCCAGTCCCACCACTTCAGTAGGGCAATTCTTCACCTTCCCCAGCAGGCCTTTTGCCCCCAGTCCAAACTCTCCCTTCCTACAGGCCACACTCTATTCTCCATTCCTCAGGGAAAAGAAAAGCCCTCCCATGCACTCTCAGTCCACAGATCTCTGCCCCATTCATGGCATTTACTACTTAGTGACAGGTATCCTTTACCTGAACCCTCAAAGTCAGCTTCCTATGGTACAATTCTCTCTCTTCACAAACGTTCATATTTCTGAACAATACACACATTTCTTTTCTTACACCTAGTACTGGGCCACACTAGTGAAGTTAAAATAATTAATAGTCCTTTCACAGCAAACAAATTTAACTGTTTATAAATAAAAACAGGAATTCATGCACTGTTCTGTCAAATAACCGAAGAAAAACAGAGACTTAATCCCTATGTTCCTTGACGAACTAGAAATAATTTTTTAAAATAATTACTTTGCTTAGAATCGCCAAGAATCAACTGCAGGAAGACACACATAGGAAAGTACGCTAAGCTTTTGGAAGTTTCTATTAATGAAGTTGCAAGCAGCCTTTCATATAAAACATACACAGTAAATAATTTATATTTCTGCAGAAATAATTAATTGTGGGTAGATCTTCATTTAATACACATGCTAAAAAAAGAAATGCTATCTAATCCTCAATCAAAGTGTACATGAGAACCTGGGAAAACACAGTCAAGGATTTCTACCAGTCTGCTTTTGGTAGACATAGCTACAGAAATGAGGGTTATTCAGTAACACAGCTGAAAGGTCTGAGCGTTCAGGCTAAAGTGAAGTCCAGCCCATCAGCCAAATAGAAATGTATCCTTTCTTTGCCATCTTTCCAGTCTCACCAATTGATTGCCCTCCCTGCATTGCATGACACCCCACAGAAAACCCTTAGCCCTACTTGAAGACATTAATAACTCAAACAAAAGCTAGACACAGATAGTTCATGCCTATATTCCTAGTTACTCAGGAAGCTGAGACCTGAGATGGTCAGGTCAGTTCAGACAGGTAAGTCCATGAAATTCTTATCTCCAATTAGCCAGCAAAAAAATCGGGAAGTGCAAGAGTAGCTCCAGTGGAAGGCAGCCAACCTTGAATGAAAAAGCCAGTGATGAGTTAAAGCCCCAGTACCAGCACACACAAACACACACACACACACACATACACACACACACAAGTCAAACCAAAAAGCCTGACATCTCATCTCTTTCCACGTGGACACTTGCCCTGCCCGTTCTAAAAACACCACTGTGAAGCATCCCATCCTAACATTGGTCTCTGCAAGCCTGGGCACGCTGGGTTCCTCACTCCAACTCCCTCATTCCTTTCCTTGTCCCCTTGCCATTTTCTTTGTTATCATTCATTCCTCAGAATTGGCTTAGAGTATTCAGATTATCACCTGCACCAACTATGCTCTAAGTCCTTGGTTGTCCTCCTATGAGTTCTTTTTGCTATATGTACATCCCATATTTGCAATTTATCCTCCCAAATACCTGCACATTCCTGAAGTCATGAGGACTGTTTGCTTTTGCAGGGTCAAACTCAAGGAGTTGTGTCTGTTATGGAAGGGTCTTACCATTGTACTACATCCCCAGCCCTGGATCATAATTTTATTTCTATCCTGCAGGGAGTTATAGTATCTCCCACAACCCAAAAGTATAGCTATACATACATACAATATGTATATATACATATATATGTGTATTACACACAACCAAGTCCTACTCTATAGCCTCTTTTTTACTTTTTGAAAATAGGACCTTGAGGTAAGAATATCCTAAATTTAGAGTGAACCCTAAATTCAATAACTGGTGTGGTTATGAGAGAAAAGACATAAGACACAAAGACATCCAAGGAACACAGCCAGATGCTGGTGGCTCATGCTAGCTACTGTGGAGGTTAAGATCTGAGGATGAAAATTCAAACAGAGCCTGACCAAACAAATCCAGGAGATTCTGTCTGCGTCTGTGTCTGTGCACATATGCGTGCATGGGCACAGGAGTGCACTTGTACTAGGAACCTGAACTCAGGGCCCCGGTGCTGTTCTTTAGCTTTTGCAGCTCAAGGCTATCACTCTACCACTTAAGCTACAGCTCCACTTCTAGTTTTTTGCATTTAATTGGAGATTAGAGTATCTAAAACTTTCCTGCCTGTGCTGACTTCAAACCAGAATCTCAGCCTCCAGAGTAGTTAGGTTACAGGACACTAGCTAACATTATAGGAAAGTAACTAGGATTACAGGCATGAGTTACTAGTAGCCAGCTTCCTTATCTCCAACTAGCAAAAAGCTGGAAGCAGAAGTGTGTCTCCAGTGGTAGAGCACCAGCTTTGAGCAAAAAAGCCAAGCAAGAGCACAAGTCTCTTGAGTTCTACCTCCAGTACATCTATATACACATACACACACAAAGACAGAGACAGAGGCAGAGTGGAGTCATACTATCACACACCAAGGAATGGAAAATCAGAAGCTGAAGGAAGAAGCTTCTTAATTCTAAACTCTGGACTGCAGAGTATAGAAGAATAAATGTTATTGCAGGACACCAAGTTTGTGGTTATCAACAGCAGTACTACACACAAGGCAAGAGTCCAATCTTCAACATGAGACCTATTCCAAGGAGCCACTCAGTAAAAACGAGGTGAATTAAGAATTATGATAGCAGGGCAAAAGAGGAGAAAGTATGAGAGCTGCCGGCAAGAATCCAGCAGAAGATCCCCGACACCAAATAATTTCAGGAAATTGAACCTACCATTGATCCATAATGAGCTCCATTCCTTCTACAGTAAGAGTGAGTGAACTAGCCCATCAGGCCCTTGGATCAGTATGATTGGAATGATCCAGAATGATGTGGAATGAACTTCCATCTAACTTCACAGATTTCATTGCTCTTTTCATAAGCTACTTCCTTTGGCTAAATAAATTTTATTAATCTTATTTCCATCCAAAAAGCTCTTGGATTTTAAAAAAGAAGTGTTAAAATGACATTTCAATAGGACTTATATCTTAGCTCACAAAAAATTTAAGACAATAGTTCAATTAATAATAGGCCAAGATGTGATCCTCTACAATAGCGCGCACGCACACACACACGCACACACACACATATTCCTGCAAATCAAAGTCCACAACTTACAAGTAGTTAATCAAAGGCAGCTGGAATTGTTGACATTTCCAAAAAACTGGACCTGAACAGGAATCAATATAAGTGCACTGTCTGACCCAGAACCTAAAATGTTTACGTCACAGCAAGATGACTAATTTTTGCAGACTTACAAGAAACCTCAACACTGGGTTTTTTTTTCTTCTTCTCTAAACTCAGACTGTAATTAAAAGTCCCATACCCAAAGTTTCCACTTCAAAGCAACTGCCCAAGAAAGAAATATAACATGCTGGTAACTGAGTCAAACAAAATAAAGAACAAGTCATCCTCAAGCCTCTATCATAAGAAGAAAGATCCATCACTCATACAGAATTTTCCAGGATAAAAGCTTTCCTAATTTAAAAAAAAATGGAAGAGTAAACAAAGAAGTTGGATTTGTAACTTCGGTCTATATATCCTCTTGCTGAATTTGCATTCTAAGCCTCATTTTTGAGTTGTTCCATAAATCATGCAGCCGCCCTGACTTCAGGGTTTCCCAGTGGCAGCCTTGATTCTTTTTTAGGAAACCAACCAAAACAACGTGGAGGAACACGGAGCCTGGGGACTCATATTTCAGTCTGACAAAATATCCATTAGAAACACTTTAAGACTTTTCCAAAAGGCTTTTCCAAACCAATTCATCGTTCAGGGGGAAAGAAAAAAAGAAAAGAAATATTCTACAGTCACCACCAGGGCCAAAATGGTCAGCTAGAATTGGCAGAATAACGCAAAAGAAAAGAAAAAGAAAGAGCTGGACCACGTCTCCTAAAGCACAGTGAATGACCAAAAAGAAAAAAAGAAAAAATCTCCTTCCAGGTGGAAAGTCAATCCGAAAATCAAGACTCCCCTGGAGTTGGAAAAGTTCCGTTGTGAACTTCTTGGTTCTCTTTTCCATGTGAGCAGATGTGAGATGTGAACCAGGGGCTGGGGGGGGGGGGGGGCGGGGGCCCCGCTGGCCTCCCCTGCTCCCGACCCTCACCTGGTGGTGTTCACAGCTCAATCGTGAAAAAGTGTGGCCCGTGCAAGCGTCGGAAAAGGGAGACCACAAGCGAAGGGGGAAGAGCCCCGGGGGTGTGGGGATCACACCGGGCCGGACGGCCCCGCACAGCTGAAGGGATCTTGACACAATTGGGTTGACAAAGAAGCCGGAGGCCGTCCGGGGGAGCCGGGCCCCGAGACAGGGGGTGGGGGGGAGCCCGGCGTCGGCGCGCGGCGCCAGCCCGGATGAATGGGCTTTAACTCTGCCCCGAGCGTGTGGATCCGCATCTTCACGTGGGCCCGGCGCAGCCACACCAGCGCCGCGCCCCGGGGAACCCGAAAACTTAAACTTTGCAAACTTCGCGAAGCGGGGAGCAGGCTCCGAGGCAGGGGCCCCACGCCGCCCCCCACCCCCGAACAGACCCGCGCACCCGATCCCAGCCCACCCCCGGCCGGGAAGCAGCCGGCCCGCAGCTCCACGCACACAAAGGCGCGGGGGGGGGGGTCCCGGCCCGACCCCCCTCTCCCAAGTTGCGCGAAGAGAAGAAGCAAATGGAGAAGGGGGAGGGGAGGAGCGCGCGCCCCGCGGCTACTCACAGGGTGACCGTGCGGTTGGGCAGCGTGTCCGGGGGCAGGACCTGCGCGAGCTCCAGGCTGCTGCACACCACCTTCCCCTCGACGGCGCCCGCCGCCCGGCCGCCGCCGCCGCCGCCGCCACCACCGCGGGGCCGCCCGTCTTGCTTGCAGCCTGGGGGCAGCGCCGCGAAGCCCCCGCCTCCCACACCCAGCACGGCCAGCAGCGCGAGCGGCAGCAGCAGGCGCTGCGCTCGGCTCCCGGGCGGCTCCATGCTGCGGGCCGGGCCTGCGGGGCCGGGCGCTGGGAGGGCGGGAGGGCGGGCGGCGCACTGGCCTAGCGGGCGGCTCCGGAGCGCGGGCGGTTGAGGGCGCAGGGAGAACCCCGCGGTGCCCGGAGCCTCATGGCAGCCGGAGGACGGGCATTCCTCGGCGCCGACATGCTCTTTTGTCCGCTCGGCCTCTCGCTGGAGCCGCGGGGTCACGGCCGCCGGGTCCCCAGAGTCGCTGCACCGCCCGGCGGGAGCGCCGCCTCCTCCACCTCCTCCTCCCCGGGCCCCGCCCTGCCCGCCTCGGCTCGACCCCGCCCTGCCCACCGTGTTCTGCCCCGCCCCACCCAGAGACCCCGCCCCCTCCGAGCCAGGCACCGCCCCTCCCTGCCAGCGGCCCACCAGCCCCGCCCAAACCGGCCAGGCCCCGCCCCCCACGCCGAGACCCCGCTCCGCCCCCGACCCGGAGTTGGGGCCGCCTTGGCGCCACCCTGGTCCTGAGCGCGCCAGCCTGGCCCGGAGGTGCGTGGTAAGGGCTCAGCTCCAGGAAGGCACGGACGGTGCCGTGAAGGTGGAAGAAAGTTCTACTAACGATCCAAACCCCAGCCTCCCGTCTTCCCAGCAGACAGCCGCCCTGGGCATCCCTAGGAGCTGCCCCCTTTGGTTGGAGACGCCCTGGGCTGGAGGACTGAGTTTTCTTCACCTGATCCCAGGAAGAAAGTGCAGGAAAACCAAGCTACCATGAAAGAAATCACCCTCCCTCCATGCTGTGGTAAGGTCACATCTGTGTAGTCTACACCTGGGACAGGAGACAGCTTTCTCCCTCCCACCCTAAAATTAAAAAAAAAAAAAAAACCCAGCTGTTTCTGGCCTTCAGCAAAGGATGCTTGAAGCCTGGCTGGCTTGGCAGCCTTTGGGAAGAAAGTTGTCTCTTGGGTCAGAAAATAGCTTCGATGGTGACCAGTGTGAGCGTGGAGCAAGTCCCAGCCGAATGTATTATTATATCCAAGGCTGCAGGCCTCACCCTAACACTTGCAAGACCTGGGCTCATCCACCCTATGCTTAACATTTACAGGCATATATCCAACCAATAAAACGGGTTTTATTCCACCTTGAGAAATACACCTTCATAACCTACAGGGACAGGTTGTACACAGAATTCTCAGCTACCTGGGAGTTCCACTCTGAAACATGACAAGTGAGAGATCAGAGCTGTTGGTGTGTGTATTCCTTAAACACCTTTGTTTCTCGTGACAGTTCCCCCCCTCAAGAATGAGGGGCTTTCTGCAAGTGTGAGCGTACACTCCTCTCACTAGCCCTTTTGGCTCATACTGTGTGAGAAGGATTCTGGGAAGAGGCCTAATTCCTGAATGCTAGGTCCCATGGACATAACCTAAAGTGGGAAGTAAGTCTCTAGGTACTAGCACTGGAGATTTTCCACCCTTGGAAGAAGAGATTTCTGACCTTTAATTACAGGACCTGGGGAAAGATGTTCTTTAATGAGAACATGAAAAAAAATACTGTGCAAGGCCCCAAATAAAGTTTATTTCAGAAGCTGGTGTGATGGTGCATGCCTGCAATTTCAGCCTTGGGGTTAGTCACAGTATTAGAAGAGAAAGGCAGAAGGCTCTGACTTAGAGACTATCCCAAGCAACATACTATCATAGCTCCAACCAGGGATGCCTAGCAATACCATATCCCAAAAGAAAAAGATTATCTCAAAGATTATTTTCCAGGGGCTGGGAATATGGCCTAGTGGCAAGAGTGCTTGCCTTGTATACATGATTCCCCAGCACCACATATACAGAAAACGGCCAGAAGTGGCGCTGTGGCTCAAATGGCAGAGTGCTAGCCTTGAGCAAAAAGAAGCCAGGGACAGTGCTTAGGCCCTGAGTCCAAGCCCCAGGACTGGCCAAAAAATAAAAAAAAGATTATTTTCCAAGGATCCTGTCAGTTTTATCAGTAGTAATAAACTGACCTTCACTTAATCAATAAACTTATATAAATCTGAATAACAGGTCATTTATCAAATTTTTTTTAGATTTAGCGATATAAACCCAATAGCATGCAGCGCTGTCTAAGATGAGACACTAAGATGAGATTCGCTCTCGATCTGAGCTTGTACATGTGTAACCGCGGTGGTCTAACAGGGGACCTCATAGCCTGTGTTCAGTCCTCAAAAAGTAAATAACCCAAAAGTAGTTCTAGATTTTTGTTGTCCAGTAGGGTGTCTGTGTGTGTGCAATCAATATAGCACCCAAAAAGTGGGCAGTGCATTGTTGATAAGTGAATCCTTTCAGTTTAATTAAAGATGAATGTAAATGCCTAGTGCCTACCATATCAGTGTTAACCAACACAGGTCTTCATGTTTCAGTGGGTAGCAATAGTGTAACCTTTTAAAAAAAAAAACAAGGGGCTGGGGATATAGCCTAGTGGCAAGAGTGCCTGCCTCGGTATACCCGAGGCCCTAGGTTCGATTCCCCAGCACCACATATACAGAAAACGGCCAGAAGCGGCGCTGTGGCTCAAGTGGCAGAGTGCTAGCCTTGAGCGGGAAGAAGCCAGGGACAGTGCTCAGGCCCTGAGTCCAAGGCCCAGGACTGGCCAAAAAAAAAAAAAACATAAAAAAACAACAAACAAAACTTAACTGACTTTATTAAATAGAGCTAGGTCATAAGAAAGGTTTCCCAGACATCCATGTTTGCTTATACTCTTAAATCTATTTTAAAAAATAAAAGCTTCAGAAGGCAAACTTGCTCTTAAATTTATTTGGAGATTGTACCCGAAAGATATCATTATCACTGACTTTATCTCCATCAACTGTTTTCTTTATGAAGATTAAAAACTTCTTACTATAGCTATATGGCAGTTTTTAACAACCATGTTACTGTTGATGCAGTCATAGGTTGGTATGTGAGTATATGAGCATTTTGAAGCCTATTGTTGACGTAAACATGCTTACCTGCCCTGAAATGTGTTGATCATGAGCTCTGACATTAACTTGGTGTGCATTTTGCCCCACTACAGTTGAGAAAGTTACCTCCTCAAGTATAGCATTCTCCAGAAACAATATTGGAAGTTGGCACCATGGGTCCAAGGAGAAATATAGAAGAAATGCTTTTACCAAATAAATCATTTCAACCACTCTTGCATAGGTAAAACTCAGACTATCATTAAAATAAAGGCTACTAAAGATCAGGAATGGTAGTTTAAACCTGGAAAGGGCTTTGGAAAGGAAAAACACCGAAGCCTTTGGAATGCATAGAGCCCTGTTATTATTGTGTCCCAAGGTGACAGGTAGTCCTTTCTACCTACACAAATCTCAGAGGGTGACACTCTCTGAAACTTATCCTCTTATCCTTAATCACACCATAATCTATGCTTGCAATAAACTACTCCAGCCCTGGAATACTTCTTGCTGGACTGGTGTATCCACTGCTCATTCACCCTTAGGCCTCAGAACACCACACTACTTGAAGTTGCGAGTCTTCCTGGGACCTTTCAGATTTCTACTTGTGTGTGTGGTTGTCCCACAAAGGAAGTCCTGTAGAAACTGAGGCACTACTTGTGGACTATGTGTATGTAAGAGAGTCCAATAAAACTGCATTATGTCAACTGTTGCTTCAAGACTGGTAGATGGACAACATTCTATCACACATCTGTGCTGCGAACCCTGTCTTGCCATATCACATAAGGCTTCTAGAAAATACCAGAGAAAGATGCTTCATTTTTCTTTTCAATAGAGAAACTTTTTTAACTATGTACATATATGCACGTAGATATTTATGGTAAACATGTATATGCATGTTTCAAAGTGTATGTTAAAGATAATAAACATGGATAGGCATATTTATTATTAGCAGTTTTTTCCTATATATCTATCTCCTGTCTTTAATAGATTGCGACCTTCTAGAAACTTAAGTCCTTTTTAAACTCCCATTTTCCATCACCCTCCATAAAACCAAAACATAATTTCTTTTCCAGTTGTACATTTTTGTGCTGTGAATCTCCTTAGTACAATATTATCTTTACAAATATTCTGTCTTATTTACCATTCGTGGAATACTCTATTGATTGCTGCTAAATTCCATTCCCAAACTTCCTTCCCTTAGGTTAAGTAATCCCTTTGTCATAGCAGATGATGAAGTTGTAGCCATAAAGAATGTAAGGCTCTACTACCTGATAGGGTAGCTACTAAACATGTACGGTTTAAACTTTCATGAATTTCAACTAATAATGTAAAGACCTTTAATGTAAAAATTCCACTTCCTTTAGTCACTTTACCCACAATTCAGGTGCTTACTGATTCCTTATGACAAGTGGATATTCTTTTGTTAAGTAACTTCTGTGATGGATGGAAAAAAAACACTAATAATTGACATCGCGCCATCCACTTCAATTCTTCCTGCTTTGGATGTGGTCTGAGGACCAGGAGGTGAAGCAAGGGTTTTGGGAAAACAAAGTAAAAATTCTCAAGGAAAATTCCAAAATAGTAGAAGGAAATGCAAGGGCAGAAACCAATTAAATCTCTTGAATTCCTTATCTATGGTGAATATTCTTCCATTTAAGATAGTGCCTGCCACATGGATTGAACTAAAAACATTTGCTCATCCAAATCAGTTAAATCATACTCATTTTTATGCCTCAAACATCTAGCAAAACTCATCATTTATCATCCCCTCAAGAAAGTTTTACAGAAAGAAAACTTCTCTTGACGTAAGCATTTAGAGAACTGGGTATAAATTGTCAACTAAAGTCAACTAATTTGAAATTCAGTCTTCAAAGATAAGATGAAAATGTGTAATAGCATGATCAAATTAACAGCAAGAAAGAGCAGCAAGTCCTAGTACTTAAAATATCTTAGTGACACCTCTAATAAGCGCTGCTAATAAACTGACATTGTTTGTTGGTGTATCATTTCATGTTAATCTGTTAATGGTGACAGCTGTAGAGTATATTTTCGGTCATTACGTAGTATGTGCTAGCAAGGGTGTTTGGTCATTACCCAGGACCCAGATGGATAGCAGTATGATCTCAAATGTCCTGGGGCCTCTTTACACAGTGCTGGCTCCTGTTCTGATGTAGAGTGGCCTCCAGTAAATTGCTATATCTCACATCTCAGTTCAATGAAAAATTTGAACTGGGACTAGTTTTAAGGTGCATTAATTTGTCTTTCTGAATTATGAATTCTTTCATTTGTCTGCTGTAGTCAGACTGTCAGTGAAGTATATATCTGTGACAGTTAAATGCCCTCCTTAGATGATCAAACTCTCTCTCTTTCTCTCTCTCTCTCTCTCTTACTCTGTGTGTGTGTGTGTGTGTGTGTGTGTGTGTGTGTGTGTGTGTGTGTGTCCTGGGGATGAAACCTTGATTCTTACATACTAGAAAAGAGCTTTACCACTTGAGCCCCCAGCCCTGACTAAACACTTTTCTAAAATGCTATTTTACTTACCCACTTTAGTGTAATTATCAATTGTAAATAAAAAACAAATATTAAACAAAAAATGACCAACAGTTTGTTCATGTGAGAAATAACGTTGATGCAGCAGTAGCTTCCAGGTAAGTTAGCACAGCATGGGAAGACTCTCAATTCAAATTAAGATGCTCAGATCACAAGGTTTATACCAATATGTAGAGAATACAGTTAGAAGCAGGGAAGGGAGATGGGATAGGCTAACCCACACAGGATAATGTACAAACTGGCAAACCATCAGACCATCTGAATATTGATAATGAGTCTTACACCATTCATGTAAGCTATCTGAATTGGTTCATCTATTTGTAGCTGTGTCTGAACTCAGCCACAGTTTTCCTCAAGGCTGGTATGATTCCACACCCCAACCTGATGTCAGAAAGCAAGGTGTATTGACAGATGTAAGATTCCATAGGCTACTTGTTGCTTTGAGAGAGGAAATTCAAGGCAAGGGTGCTTGTCCCTAATCAGGACTTGCCAAATAGCCCAGTAAGCAGCTATGAATATTGTGCTTCTTGAATAGAAGATATATAGGGCTACGTGAAGTATCACCAATGGGTGGTTTCTTGTCAATATTTATTTGAGTGCTTCATATAGCTCAGGTGGATCCAGCAAAACTTAAATATTGAGTGCCCCCTTAGTCGTTCTATTTCTTTTCCATGCGAAAGTAATTTTGTGTATTCCTTCAATTGTTTCTGTTTGCCACACTTATATTATGTTTACTTTTCCTTTGCCTGACATCATCTCAGTGATATTGTTTTAATTACAATATTATTTATTTCCTTTCCTTCCCCACACATATTTCCTGTAGAAAAAAATAAATACTACAGTTCTCAGCTGGGAGATTAGATTAACATCCTACAAACACATTAGGTAACAGAAACAACAATAACAATCTGTGTGGAAAACTTAGAAATACATTCCACTGTACAGCTAGTTTTTCCCAACAACAGTATTTCCTGAGTCTGTCTATTAAATAAACCTGTTTTCTTATATTGACTAATAACTATTAATGGTATGCACAGTAGTTGATTTAGCAATCATGGTTTTAAAGAGAGGTAACTTAAAATCCGTTTGTTGAATTGAACAGAATAAGAAAGTATATCTATAGTTACTTTTTTCTCAACAAAGTAATTGCTACTTTGAATGAACCTCTAGCACACTGAATCTCTACTTATTTGGACAATTACATATTGTGCATATGCACACGCACACACACACACACACACACACAAATAGAGAAAAAGAGCAAGTGAGGGAGGAAGAAGAGGGAGAAGGTTGAGAACACACTGCAAGTTGAACCCAGGGCCTTGTGCATGTTAGAAAAGTACTAACAATAACAAATGTTGGAGGGGATGTGGCCAAAAGGGAACCCTACTTCATTGTTGGTGGGAATGTAAACTGGTTCAGCCACTCTAGAAAGCAGTATGGAGATTCCTCAGAAGGCTAAACATAGAGCTCCCCTATGACCCAGCAGCCCCACTTTTGGGCATCTACCCAAAAGACTACAAACAAGAACACACTAAAGCCACCAGCACAACAATGTTCATCACAGCACAATTTGTCATAGCTAGAATTTGGAACCAACCCAGATGCCTATCAGTAGATGAATGGATCAGGAAAATGTGGTACATATACACAATGGAATTTTATGTCTCTATCAGAAAGAATGACATTGCCCCATTCGTAAGGAAATGGAAGGACTTGGAAAAAATTATACTAAGTGAAGTGAGCCAGACCCAAAGAAACATGGACTCTATGGTCTGCCTCATAGGGAATAATTAGCACAGGTTTAGGCTAGTCACAGCAGAGGAGCACAAGAGCCCAATAGCTATACCCTTATGAACGCATAAGATGATGCAAAGTAAAATGAACTCTATGTTATGGAAGAGAGTGTTATATCACTGTTGTAATTACTTTCAACATGCCATGTGAAACCGTAGTTTCTATTGTTGATGATCCTCTTGTATCCCCTTCCTGTGCTTGTACCAGCGCTATCACTGTATCTCATCTGAGTACCCTGGATACTGTATATACTGGTATTAGAACTAGTGACGTGAAAGGGAATATCAAAATCGAGAGACAAAGGATAAAAAGACAAACGACTCCAAAAGCAATACTTGCAAAACCATTTGGTGTAAACCAACTGAATAACTCATGGAGAGGGAAAAGAGGAGGGGAGAGGGGGGAATGAGGGAGGAAGTAACAAATAGTACAAGAAATGCACCCATGGCCTAACGTATGAAACTGTAAAAAAAAATTAATTAATTAAAAAAAGATTCACCACAAAAAATTGTTATGAAAGCATAATATTAAACCTCATGTCAAAAAAAAAGAAAGAAAGAAAAGTACTCTACCACTGAATGCTATCCCTACCTCTGGTGTTTAAAACTTTCTCATGTACAGGCTTCAAGCATTATTATGGCATAAAAAATTCATGTAAATCTCTCCCCTCCCGCACTGTTTTATTTTTATTTCAATTTAAGTTTCAAAATTTATTGTAAAGGTGATGAACAGGGGGTTACCATTACATAAGTAAGGCAATGAGTACTTTTCTTTTTAAACAGTTATCTCCTCCCTCATTTTCTATCACTTATGGCTCTCCACTGCCCTCCCCTTAAGTTGTAAAGTTCATTGTTGCATTAGTTCATCATTTGTTCTGCTGTTTTTCTGATTCCCTTTCCCTTCCACAGATTGGTTTATTTTTGTGTGATTCCAAAAATGTTAAAAGATAAGGTGCTAAAGTTTAAGGGGAAAACATTGATCTTAAAGTGGTGAGATCAGATTAATTCATTGACAGTATCTTTAACTGAGTTATCTTGGGTGAGTGATGGGAAGTTTTGGAACATAAAGCTCTTCCTATGTTGTGAAGATTAAATTTCAGTTAATGTAATTGAAAGCCTGTAATACATGACTTGTGAATAACCGGGGTCTCCTAAAGGGAAGTTGGATATGAATTTGGCTTTTGTCTCATATCCAGATGAAGAAACTAAAACCCTGATAGAGCTAGGGAATCTACAGGTGCAATTTCTTTCCATTAGAAAAAATTTTAACTGTATTTTTTTCCTTTTTTTTTTTTTGGTACTGGTGATTGAACTCAGAATAGGGCACATGCGAGGCAAGAGTTTTGCCACTGAGATACATCCCAGACCTTCCTTTTTAAACTTGTAATCAGTTTTTTTTTCCCCAAAAAATAAACCTACTCAAGCACCATGACTTAGGGAAGTCACTCACTGAATATATTTGCTTATCTGCAAAGTTAAGTGATAAGGCCCCTTGCTTCCTGGTCATGTTAGGGAAGCCAAGAAGTAATGTGTGGAAGAAATCACTGGGAAAACACTATGCAGAATCATAGCATAACATCTTAAACATTATAAATTATACAAACATTTCTAACTTTATTAACACTACAATTACATGTATCAGCTCCTTTCATCTTTGGATCTCGAAATTCCTGTGAAATAAGTGCCCTGAATATTCTTAGATAATACTTCCCTCAGCAAGGCAAAATAGGGCACAGACACATTCACACAGAAAGTTCAAGACACAACATGCCCTTTTCTCTACATAGCCTGAATTTCACAGCTCTATTGGTCCAGTTAATTATCACAGTTAGCCTCATCTCTTTGCAAGTAGTAAATTTCCTACACACATTAATACATGCACATCCTAAGCTCATTTTAACATAACTAAGGTATTTCCCAATGTACATTGTTTGAGGTGGGGGGAGGGAGTTGTCATGTCTTGCTTCTTTCTTTCTTTTTTTTTTTTGCCAGTCTTGGGGCTTGAACTCAGGGCCTGAGCACAGTCCCTGGCTTCTTTTTGCTCAAGACTAGCACTATACCTCTTTAGCCACAGCTCCATATGTGGTACTGAGGAATCAAACCCAGGCCTTCATGCATGGTAGGCAAGCACTCTACCACTAAGCCACATTCCCAGTCTGCTTGCTTATTTCTGTAACCCCAGCATTTTGAATGATGTGCCTGGTGTTCAGTAGGTGCCCCATAAATATTTACTGAGCGAACGAATGAATAATGAATAAACAAAAGGAATGAATAATATTCTTCTAGCTGCTAATTTGTCTTTTTGGTGACTCGTAAATAGCCACAACTTAATCCTCATTTAGTGAACTAAACAAAACTTTCCTATATGAACTCAAGGCTCAGCTCAGTTGGCTGCATTGAAATTTCTCCCATTTCCACTTCTTCAAGCAACTTGAACGTTTGATGTTATCACTCCTAGATTATAAATAGTAAAGCCCAAGCAGTCTGACTCCATTGCCAGTCCCAACCAAGAAAATTACTCTCCTTCTCAAACCCTGTTTAGCAGTAAAAGCCCTGTATATTAAATTCTAAATCCACTTAATTAGCTTCTCTAATCTTCATTAAGTAAAGCTCTGTCCCTTTTGATGGAAATGTATAATAAAATAACTTCTCTAGCAACTGAAAGGGCAGTGCATGGAGTCTTGATCTGAGGATTTGGCCTAGGATCCTGCGAGTACTCTAACTCATCTGTACCTGAGCCTGATTATTTACGCAACTAAGAGTAATCTCTGTTTTAACTTTTTTTTTTTCTTTGTGGAACTGATCCCTCCTATTTTTTCCCGGGACAACAGAAGAATAGTCAAAAATCAAGTCCCTCACCATAGAATCAGGAGATATTATAAAATGCCCAATACCCATCATAAACAATTTCAGTAAAAGTGGTGCAAGCATAACTCCAACAAATGTAACTCGGAATATATTGGTTTATGAAAATAAGAATTTGCTTCAGACATAGCTGGATCCAGCGTCTGAAACCAGGGCTCCATTTCTATCTCTTAGTTCACTGTTGACTGTTCTCCTGCATTAACTACTCACCCTATAATGGGAGGGTCACTGACAGCTCCCAACCTACAGCATCTTATTATTTTCAAATGGCAGCAAAATAAATAAATAAATAAATTAATTAATTAAAATAAACAGGCAAAAGTCTGTCTCCCAGCATTCCCAGTGAGGGATATGACTGATCTGTTTTTGAGCATACATCCTTGGAGGGCGAGTAGGGAAATGGTTCTCTTAATAGACTTAACCTTGGTCAGAAATACACTTGTTGGTACAGGGAAAGGATAGGGGAATTCCCCACAGAGGTCACTGGTAGCAAAATAAGACAAAATCTCTCCAGTTTTCTATCATCCTTTCTAGGATTCTATGATGTGGACAAAATGATAGGGGAAAAGAACAAAAGGCTTGATGGCAAAGTTGCATTGCATGTGAGTTTTAATTTTTTTCATTTTTTGAATTATTATTTGTGAGTTTTATCATGAATAGTTATTTGATAATATGCTTCCAAGTATTGTGTTATGAATTTACTTCACTTACTGAATTAATGAATGAATATTATTACTCATTCTACTCTGATGAAAACCATTCTTCCAAAGAAAGTGCTGAGGAAAAATCAAATGAAGATATGAGTTTTCTTACTGCCTTTAAGCTATGAGTTGTCAGATGGGAGGCTAAACTAACATTGATTTAATTACTGTTGTGAGGGTCTTTAAATTCCTTCAGCCAAGGAGAATGGCCATTTAAAAGTTACCAGCCTTTATAACTGACTGCTTCCCTCACTTACATAGCACAGATCAAAATTAAAATAGAAATATATATTTATGAAAGATATTTAGACAAAGGACAGAGGCTAAAGCAATACAACAGTGAAAGTCACAAGAAAATATATTGGCAATTAGCTGTACAACTGGAGGGAGGATGAAGGGGAGGGAAAATGGGAGAAAAGTGAGGGAGGGGTTAACAAGTTTGACAAAAAATGTCCTCACTACCTTACACATGTAACTAACCCCTCTGTACATCACCTTGACAATAAAATTAGATTTAAAAAATAATATATACCCATCCATGTATAATAATATAGATTTATTTGTGTCATATATACATATACCACAATAAGATATAAATTTATAAACTTTATTTAATAACAATCAAATTAAATTGATGAAATTTGTGATATATGTGACAGTTATTTCCTTACTATGTAAGGAAAAAACTTACCAATAAGAAAATGTTCAACCACTTGGGGAAAATACATGAATGATGAATAGCTAGTTCACAGAAAGAAAAAAAAATAGATTGTGCAATATGAAAAGCTGCTCAGCCTTACCAGTGGCTAAAGAAATAGGAGCATACAAACCAACCTATCAACTAAAACAGATAAATTTTGTTATCTATCAAATTGAGGGAACAAAGACCAGATAGTATTTAGGCCTTCAGATATAGGGAAGCTAACATGTGGCTGGAAGCAATCAAGACCAATGTAACTATTTAATAGGATGACTTGGTGTCCCCTTACAAAAGATAACAGGAGATACTTTTGATAGAGATGTGTGATTTCTAGAAAATTTTCCTGCAGAACAATATCTGTATGTGCACACAGTATTGGTGCATATTTTTGTCATGATAAAAGACTAAATATAACATTGATGCCCACTAATAAGCTTAATAGAATTGGTTATGGCCAAGCGTAAGGCCATTGCCTTATGTATGAAACTGTAACCCCTTCGTACATCACTTTGACAATAAATAATTATTCAGAAACAAAAAAATAAAATATTTATTTACAAAAAAAGGCTTAAGAAAAGCCAGTGAGCCTTACATGTGAAACTGTAACCCCTCTGTACATCACTTTGACAATAAAGAAATAAATTTTAAAAGAAAAGTCAGTGACAGGATTCCTGTATGCTATCTCTTATGAGTTCCTAGACAGGTTAAGTATAAAAGAACAACATAGCGAGTCCCCATTGCCATCAATAAATGTGTTTGTTCATACTATGTATTCATGGATTGTTCCTGAAAGATATATTAACTAATGCTAATGAATACTTCTGAGAAAAGGGTCATTGCTAAAGAGAAGACAATGTATACTCCTTTCATTAAAATCTTTTGGTGCTTTAAGAAACTGTACATGTTTATTTTTAATAAAAAGAGTCATTGGTTTTAAAAATACACAGAGTAAATCATCATCATTCACAATCTTCTAGCAACACTAGATGACAAATGACCACAAACCATCTTCTCTTTATTTCAGAAGGAAACCATAGAAGGAAGCCCCTTAATTATGCAATATAAAGAAGGCCCCCCCCATTGCCTTGGGGAGTATTTATTTTAATGACTTGACCAAAATTGCTCTTTAAAAATAGCCTGTCGCTCAGGTCACTGGGGGGAAATGTGAGTAAATTTGGTAAGGATCGAGAAGTTTCTCAGTGGTAAAGGGTGAGCCACTCTGAAAGCCCTTTTGAGGTTTAATAGCTCCATATCTTTGAGGAACATCAGTGGTTTCCAGGTAGTTCTATTTTGAGTAAGTAATATTTTAGCTGAACCCTGAGAGAAGGAATGGCTTGTGGAAAGTCCCTGTAATTGGAAAGAAAATGAAACATGGGGCGATGTGAAAAGACCTGGGCATGGAAACAGATGTGCAGAGAACCTTCAATGAGATTGATGTTATAGGCAAAGATAAGATGCACCAGGAGCAGGTCTCATGGCTTTGAACAAATCCTCAGAGAAACAACTGTGCCCTCAATAAATGGGCTAAAGACTTAAAGAGAGACTTCTCTGAAGAGGAAATGAGAATGGCCAAGAGACACATGAAGAAGTACTTAACATCACTGGCCATAAGAAATGCAAATCAAAACAACATTGAAATTCCACCTCAACCCAGTAAGAATGGCCACTATCAAGAAAACTAGTAACAACAGATGCTGGAGGGGATGTGGCCAAAAGGGAACACTACTATACTGTTGTTGGGAGTGTAAACTTGTTCAACCACTCTGGGAAGCAGTGTGGAGGTTCCTCAAAAGGCTAAACATAGAGCTTCCCTATGACCCAGAAGCCCCACTCTTAAAGGAAGTGCCAAAATGATTCCCCATGGTTTTGCTTTCCTGAGTGGCTGAGGCTATCATTCATGAGGACAGGAAATAGAGAAAGATCACCTTGCATGGGAGGTTCATGAGTTTGGGGACACAGTGAACCTGAAATCCATTTTAAACAACCCAGTGGCCATGTTGACGGGCAGAATGAAAAACATTTTAGCAAGGGCTGGAAACAAATTTTCTTTTTAGTCCTAGTATATGAATATCATTTGAAGCCCTAGATGTGGATGGGATCGCCTAAGTAGAAAAATTAGACTTCAGGAGGAATGGGGATTAGCTAGCATCTATCCTCAAGAAAGAAGAAGCAGAGAAGTAGAAAGAACAGCAGCTGGCAACAGTGTCAAGAGAGGATGAAATAAAGCCCAAGGATGGCATTTAGAAAGCAAATATTATAATAATGAGAGCCCAGTCATAAGTTCCTGTGATCATTTGATTTCTGCTTTTGTATGTAGTTAATGAGATCACAATGGTCACAAGTTGGGATTGAAAAACCTTTGCTTATCAAGAGAAGTATCTGATTTAAATGAACCATTCTGAAATTGCCTTTAGGAGGAGCTGAACACCAAGGAAACTGAAAAAAGTTGCTAATATCATATGCACAAAATTACCTGTCTTCTATGTGCCACACCCACCTATACTGTCATTCCACCCCCGACTTGTTCCATCCCCTGAGCTAATCTATCCTTGCTCAAGCTTTCTGTGAGATTGCTTCTGAGTTACTAAAGAATACAGTGCTTATCATTGAATCTTTTCCAGTTGTTACAGAATCTAAAGGAGAATGATTATTTTCTCCATCTCTGCTTAGTTGCTGAGATGAAAAGCAAAAGTTCCTCGGCGGATGGTATCTGAGGAGTTCTTCATAGTATTTGATGGTCCTTAAGTTATAATGGAACACTATCCTATACATAAGTCATTGACTAAGGGCTAACTTTTGCCTATTGGTATTTCTAAAGGAAAATTTAAGTTTGAAAGCTGACATGCAGGTGGCGTTTTCTTTGTTTCTAGTATGCTGGGGCAAAAGTCAGAAAACTTTCTTCAAAGAGCCACATGGTAAGCATTACCTATTCTGTAGTCTCAGCTGCAAGTACTATGGTGAAAAATGGCAGTCAACAGCACATACATGAGTGAATACATGTGTTTATTGAAATTAGGCTTGCATGTCATTTTCACCTGAAATTCTAATTTCAGATTCTTCTCATGGAGTTTTCTCCCTGTCCATGGAAGCATACAAAACCATTCAAACTCATGAGCTTCATAAACTCAGATGGCAGATGGACCCCTGCTCTTGGGTTATGGCAGGAGCTTCCTGTGTTATCACCACTAGACCTCTTCCCTCAATAACTAATTCAGAAAACTCAATTTGGGGGTGTCCTGACAAATATTGAGTCCAATTCCTCAAGCATTCTTATTTGAGGCAATCTCAGTAGTCTGTACCATTCAGGAATGGCCATTTGCTTGGGGTTGATAAGACTCAATGGTGACAGCTCAGATAAGGCTCCCAGCTACAAATTTCCTCAATTCTGGTTGAGGTTGAATCAGAACTGTTGTCAGCAAAGATGGAGCCTGTCAATCTAAGTGTTTCAAAAACTACCACGGAGCAGTGATTGTTGCAGCAGATGTTTGAAGTGTAATTATAAGTACTTAGAGCCATTTTTGAGGAGGAATCTAATCCAGGCAGTTCTTTTGGTATCAGGCTGCAACATCTATGTGAATTTCTGAGTTGCATTTTGAAAGCTTGGTAGACGGTAGCCTGAGATGACTGTGGACTGATAGTATCTTAAGCTAGAGTATGACACAATTATATTTCTATAGTTGTCACGTGCTTTTTATTTGTCCTAGGCTACTTGACATATATTTAAGTAATGAGGTCATGTAAACTCCATCCAACTGTTTTTCACTTAGATTCTAATGACTGCTTTTAAATTCTCCATGAAATGCATTATTTCTATTAAAAAACAACTCTAATGATTTGAGATAAGTCTTTTTCTTTTCTCATTGTTTTCTTCACTTGAGATATAGGCCAAAAGGTGATCTTCCACAAAGGTAATTCTGAAATATGACTAGCCTGAAGATAAATTTGTAAGGGCCCATAGACTTCTTTTACAGGGTACTGTATTTACCCTTTCACTGCCATAACAAAATAGCATAGAGCAGATGGCTTAAGCAATAAAAATTAATTTTCTCATAATTTGGTCAGGGAGTCCAAGACCAAATGTCAATGTCAGTTTCTGGTAAGGAGTCTTTCCTTGCTGATAAATGATAACTGCCTCCTTATTGAGTGGGCACATGGAAGGGTGAAAAAAGGAAGAGAAGGAAAAGAAAGGGAAGAAAGAACAGAGATAGGAGTGGGGAAGAGGGGAAAGAGAGAAGGCATAATATAGATATATAGATAATATAGATATATATTTAATATAGATAATGCATATCTATATTTATCAATATAAATATATTTTATCTATTATATCATTTATCTGTTACACATTCAAAGACAACTTTTCTGATTTGAAAGTGAAGGTTGAGAAGTTGTACTAATAACCATCATTCATAGCTTGAACAAAGGAATTAGAATGCCTATTTCTTTTACTGTTACAGCTGTGTACCATAATATGACTTTACTACTTCATTGGCTTGAAATAGTAAGATAAGACTTAACCAAATACCCATCCATTCCTCATTACAAGTACTAACAGGTAACCTCTAGCTTGGGGAACTATGAATTTCTTGCTGTTGTTAACCAGTCTTGGGCTGGTTATCTGAATATTGGTATTTGAATTTTGGCACGAATTTAATAATGCCTTTTATTCTGGAAAAAAAAACTTTAAAGTTGTGATGTTCAATACATTTGGAATTTATTTTCCTTTTGGGATGAGTTGTGTGGAAATAGCATTCTCCCTTAATATGGTGAGCAATAAGTTTAGTGTTTTCTTTTTTATTTATTTATTTTTTTTTTTTGCCAGTCCTGGGCCTTGGACTCAGGGCCTGAGCACTGTCCCTGGCTTCTTCCCGCTCAAGGCTAGCACTCTGCCACTTGAGCCACAGCGCCGCTTCTGGCCGTTTTCTATATATGTGGTGCTGGGGAATCAAACCTAGGGCCTCGTGTATCCGAGGCAGGCACTCTTGCCACTAGGCTATATCCCCAGCCCATCTTTTTTAATTTTTTAAAATTGCCTTTAGTTGTTCAAAGGATTTCCATTCAACTGACCAATTTATGACTACAATGTGTGCTTAGTGTTTTCTTATTCAAAGGTTACATTTAGTGACATTTGAGGAGCCCATTTTGTATAAGAACTTTTAAAGATGGTTTTGGCAGAGCAAAAATATGCTTATAGTTTTCTACAACAGTGATAGGTGGCCAATTGTGCTGATCTCTTTAATGGATAAAGTATACATTCTCCTTCTATGCTTAAACTTCCAATGCCAACACCAACACCAACAGCTATGTAGTGTGGTCAATGTGATCTTGAGAAGGATGTCGTGATCTCAGGATTTTTACTAATTTTCTTGACACATCATAGCCAGGAATGTCTTTGTTCTTGCTTTCATGTTCATTTATTATACAGACTCTCTCGTTGCTGATCATCTGGAGATTCATTGCTGTGTGAATCACTGAGATCAACTAATACCATAGTAGAAATCTATGACTGTTCCTGAACAGCCCTCATGGATTTTAAACATGAATTTTTGAACATGTCTATTATAGTGATCATTCTTTTGACAAAAGATATAGTATACAATGTCATGCTTACTGGAAGAAGTAGAAATACATGTTTCATGGGCATCTACCCAAAAGACCACAAACAAGAACACACTAAAGCCACCAGCACAACAATGTTCATCACAGCACAATTTGTCATAGCTAGAATTTGGAACCAACCCAGATGCCCCTCAGTAGACGAATGGATCAGGAAAATGTGGTACATATACACAATGGAATTTTATGCCTCTATCAGAAAGAATAACATTGCCCCATTTGTAAGGAAATGGAAGGACTTGGAAAAAATTTTACTAAGTGAAGTGAGCCAGACCCAAAGAAACACAGACTCTATGGTCTCCCTTACAGGGAATAATTAGCACAGGTTCAGGCTAGTCACAGCAGAGGATCACAAGAGCCCAATAGCTATAGCCTTATGAACACATAAGATGATGCTAAGTGAAATAAACTCCATGTTATGGAAATGATTGTTATATCACTGTTGTAATTACTTTCAACATGCCATGTGAAACCGTAGCATCTATTGTTGTATCCCCTTCCAGTTTTGTACCTGCACTATCACTGTATCTTTTTTTGTTTTTTTT